>NC_057731.1:16644710-16656507 GCF_004010195.1 Chiloscyllium plagiosum
ATACGGATGAGGAAGGACACTACTTCGACTGGGACAACACATCCATCCTAGGCCAAGCCAAACAGACATGTGCGAGAATTCCTAGAAGCATGGCATTCCAACTGGAACTCTATCAACAAACACTGACTTGGATCTCACTTACCACCTCCTGAGAAAAAGAACAGGAAATGACATCACCAACCCAAGGAAACCTCAACACAAATAAAAGGCAGGCCATACCACCAGTGTTTCGTTCAGAACCTCACTGACGTTATCTAATATGGTGACGAAATGTTTGAAACCGCACCTTCTAGCTCAGCGAGCAAACCTACATCCAGAAGTAATGGAATTAAACACTCCCTGGATGTTAAAAATTTAACAAAGTCTCCAGCATCATTGATGACTTATTTTGCAAATGGAATATATGTGGGGAAAAAACATGCCTACCATATGGCAGCCATGGGATAATACCTCCACCAAAACCTTGATGAGCTTTTTATTTTAACAAAGCAAAGCAATTTCACAAATTGGTGTTTATTTGAAGCCTATATATTCAAGTTAGAGGCTGTGCCACCAACACCAACAACATAGGAAATACATAAGCCTTAAAGCCAAATTGCTTAAAATGAGACTCACCAAATTCAACTTGCCAATCTTTACTAGTTCCTCCCCATCAAGTGTCGTCTCCTTCATATGGATTGTAATGGAAAAAACGGAGTGGGAACGACTGAAATAAAGTTGGTAAACAGAAAGTTAAAGGAAGTTTGCAACTACTTATTGCATTAGCAGCACTCTCTGGAATACATGACCTTTGCTTATTCAATTTGGCTGTTGTAGCAGTATGCAAGCAGTTTGTTGTGCAATATTAAGATATTCTTAGTACAGCTTTCAACCTGGGCACTGAATGCTTTCCAAATACCCAAACCTCAAAATTCAGTAACACAGGAAAAGCCAACAAAATTTGAAATTAATAGAATTTCTGAAACATGTCCAGTTGTATAATGTTAGAAAATTGGCAAAGTTATTTCTATTGCAAAATCCATCCAGCAGCATAAGACCTTTGTGCAAAATTTATTCCTATGAAGTTCAGACAAGACTCAAACAGCCATACCTTGAGTACGCATTCATCAGAGTTGCGGCAGTTGTTCTCTTTGCTGCTCCCCTCTCCAGAATTTGATAAACTTCATCTTTGTTATGGACAGAAATTTCTTCAAGTCCTTTAATAATAACTCCCCTCTAAGATATCACAAGGAGAGAGCGACACACACAGATAGAGAAAAATGAAAAATTTTAGCGAGACCTACATTCTGGAGAGAAGATCAATCTACTTAAAGCATTATATTGTTGCGAATTTGGCAATGATTGCACAGTTTAATTACTAAAATCCCTACCTTATTCCGTGGATCATCAAACATCTGCAGCCTCTCACTAACATCTGATATGGGGCTCAATAGGTCAAACAGTTCCTCATTATAAATTTCCAACAAAGAAACTTTCACAGAGAACTCAGCACCTTGTGATGCCAGCCTCTCAAAAATCTGATGCAGTGTGCGTGGAATAATTCCAGCCAAAGGATCCTATAGAGAGCAGAAATATTGTAAAAAAAAAATCAATTAATGTCAAAGGGATTAATAAAAGATACTGTTTACATACTTTTTTAAAAAAGTTACATAACACCTTTCAGTACCTCAGAACATACTCAAAAGCAAATGGAGTACTTCTGATGTATAAAAACTGTTTAGAATGTTGGAAACCCTTCACCAAAATAATCCAACAAATCTTATTTCAATTAATTACAGATTCATTTATTTATAAAAAAGTGATCAAGGAAATCAGGCAGCTGTGGTCTGTGACCCAGTAGAGCAAATAACAGCACCATTCATTCAACAGCTCTTTATTTTAATAGTTTATCCACAAGATCTCTATCAAAATAGTTTTCCTACGGATCAACAGACTGGAATGAAAAATCAGAAAGACCCAAATAGATCATCCAGTCTGACCATGTCAACAACACACAGGTTCACCATGAAAGGCCAGTTTTCAAGTTACAATTTCTTTCACTGCTAAAGGCAAACTCCAGCAGCAAATCTTCAAATGGCAGAAATTTGACCCCTTAATTTCATCCCACCATGCCTTAAATTCAATTAGCACACAAAAGTAATTTTGAACATAGGATTAATGAAACCTATTAACAAAACAAGCAATGATCATTACCCAAGACCTCTCCCCTTGCCCAGTAAATTAAAAGTTGAGCACACAAATACAGCACAGGACATTGTCAAAAGGCAATTTACTCATTCTAAGACCTTCACTTTTGCTATATACTTCATGGCACAGGGACCAACCATCCATGCGCACTTGATAACTTTGACCTTGCGTGTTCAGAGTTTGGTTGCCATTTCCCTACATCATTAGCAGTGAAAGGCCCTATAGAAAGGCAAGTTTTCTATCTTGTAATAATTTATATATTTATTCTTGCATTTACATGGAAACGTTTGAAATTTAAATTCATTTATTTGCTAAGAAATTGGCTATCTTCTGTTCAAATGAGGCCAGTTCGAAATGACCATGCTGACTTCACAAGTTCTCTTAATCGTCATCACGACTAGTCAGGGAAAAATAAAGTCATGGACATTCATTAATAATGAATGAATTTATAGTGGCTTTACCAAAAGTATTAACAGAATTTCAAATGCCCACTACTCAAAAAAGGAGAAATAAGTTTCAAAACTAAACGTTATAGGGATCTGCCACTTACTTCTTCCCAGGTGTACTGTTCCTTTTGTGATCTTTCACCTTCCATTGTAAAGGTTTTTCCAGTACCAGTTTGTCCATACCTAAGCCAAATTTAACAGTATATTTAACAATTTAACAACTATTTTAGGAACAGTCACAACTGTAAAGCAGGAGCAAACATTCAGAGCACATGCAGTGATTAATCTCCAGATCACAAAGTCTGGACTGGTCCTAGCTTACAGCCAGCTTAGCTGACCTCAGCTGGAACAGCAGTAGACATGTTATACTGTGTATCCAACCTGCAATGTCAGGAAGGGAAACGTTGGCAAGGATTCACTGGTGAAGACAGGATTGGGCTGGGGTATTACATATGTATATACAATGATCACTCAACAGTGGAAAACAGAAGGAAAATAAAGTAATGAACAGTGGAATTTTTTGGTGCTCAGCAAGTAGCAGCTTTGGAAGAGAAAAGGAGATTTTCTTGGTCAGTTTTCTGGTATTCGCATTGGTGAAGGTCATCTGTGATCATTTTTGATTGGTTGATGATTAGTCAGTGAACAAAGTAAATTTTTATGGCTCACTTTCATAATCATTGATTCTTCAGGAACACATCCTGTAATGTGCAAAAAGCAAGATCACTGCTAGGTTCAAAACTTTGAACATGAGTGTACATGACAGATAGCTGAGCAATGTTGGGGGGGGGGGGTGCAGAAGTGGTGCAAATCATAAAAATCTTGTATAAAATCATTTTGTCTGAGATCTTGGGAGATCAACTAAAAATGAACATGTTAATGGGAAAATAAATGTGGTCCATAGGCAACACCTAAAGCAAATGAGATGGATTACATTATTTCTATTGGTATTGAAAAATGATTCAACTTACGCAAAAATGGTACAATTGTATCCCATGATTACTTCATCCAAGATGGGGTATACCACGCTTTTATATACGTCAATTTGCTTTGCACAGGGCCCAAATACCTGGAGTTAAAAATACGTTATTAAGCATTCACTCATGGATATTCTCTTGCTTTATGTATTTGAGATAAACACCAAGGTCCTTACCATGTCAAATGTATACTTTTTGGGTGCCTTTTCACCTCCTGGGCCGGAAGCACGTATACTAACTTCTTTCTTTACAGTGTCACAATCAACCACACTGGTGGAGTTTGACTTGCGCTCTGCTAAACTGAAAGGTCTGTGGAAAACATTACATGCCGCACAACATTTTAATATTTACAGTGGCTAACTTTCTTCAAAGGAAAGAAATGTATAAACCTTTTAAAAAAAAAGTTCAGTTCATAGGGCATACAGCCTAAAATCAGGTCTCGGACAGGAGGACTGCTAATTCGGTCAAAAAATAGCAAAAAAAACAGAGAACACTGAAGTAAAACCCAATGAGACACCAGCTGAATTTCTGCTTAAATTATTCAGCTCAAAGTAGTAACTACCAACTTCAGCTGAGGAATGAGAGCAAAACAAATGAGAATTTTCAAATCATAAGTAGTCTAAAAGCTTAAGCAATACAAGAATCAATATAAAATCATGCCTGGTTGTGTTTCCTGAGGAAAGTCTATCTTTCTTTTGCAGATAGGCTTGAAATACCATTTTCCTGCATCTCCTCTCCCATGATTGAAATTAACTGGAGAAACTAAAGGCTTGCTAAAAGGAGATCAGACTCATGACGGGCAGAGAACATCAGCAAGCCAGAATAAAGAAAACAGATAACACAAGATGATGGGTCAAAATTGGAGAAGAAAATTAAAATTAGAATGAAATTCAGAACTCCTTTACATATAACAATATTAATTAATCAGGTGAAATGATGCATTTTGCATATTTCATCCTGTATTTAATTGCAAAAAAAAAAATTAGTTGTCCAACAAAACTGAAAAGATATATTCAAACCAGATATCTCGAGAGCCATGGGTGCCCAAACTGCTGTGAAAATCTGACCTTCAGACTGTAGGCAACTTTATCCTACCTGAACTTAAGTTTCCTAATTGCTGTTTTCAGATTTGAGGGCAGATAAATTTATAAAGAACTGTCTCTTAACATTTGCTGTTTTATTGCAAAGGGGAGAAACTATTCACTCACAGCTTCGTAAACAATACTCATGAGGCTTCTCATCTTCACTTCCCACCAACCCCCAATTCCCCAGAGATTTCTCTTCACATCTCCCAAAAAGGCACGGGCTTAGATTTTCAGAGTAATTTATTTTATCAGTAGACATCCGAAAGACGCCTACTTATAATGCAGCATGGTTCCTTCTGTTGTGGTCAAAGTGTCCACTGAGTGCACACACAGAGCATTCTAGATTAATCACAGTTTGAGTATCGAAGAGTTTCAGTCCTTCTTCAATTATGTACATACATATAACTCTTCAGGACATTCACCAGATTACAGAAGCATATTAATCCTTCCCAGTCCAGGAGTGCAAATTCCAATTGTAGCCTCTGATGCTCAACTGAACTGAAGCCAATTCGACACAAGCCAAGCCAGAGTCAAATCTTGGACACACATGTTTAGATGGCTAACTAAGCCACAAGTTTGCTTTACCACGTAACTGAAGTAGCAAAACAAGATATTTTTCCTCAGGAGTTTTCAATACAATTAGCTTCATCTAAAAAAGGAAACCTTTTTGGGAAAAAAAAGGATTTGACAAGCTTTCCTTTGCAACTCAGGTCTCACCACA
Organism: Chiloscyllium plagiosum; assembly: GCF_004010195.1. Taxonomy (NCBI): domain Eukaryota; kingdom Metazoa; phylum Chordata; class Chondrichthyes; order Orectolobiformes; family Hemiscylliidae; genus Chiloscyllium; species Chiloscyllium plagiosum. Next base: position 16,650,124 of record NC_057731.1, read on the forward strand.
CAGTTTGTAACACAAGATATTTGTTTCTCTTACCTGCATCGTACAACCACTTGTATGTTCTTGCCCTTTTCTTCTTTTTTGCTCGAAGAGTTTGGGACTGACATTTTTAGTTTTGGTTTACAAGAGGAACTGCACGAGAGAAAAAATTGATATTAGCAATTTCTCACTCTGTTCACCTACAGTACAAATATGTGCTGTTTCCAAGCTTGGGTAAGTTTTCTTCATGCATGAGTTACAAAAGCAATTTACACAGCAAGAGTATTACTTTTCAAAACAGCAGATGAGTTAAAAGAATAAGTCCCTAAACAGTTCTTTTTGGTTTTTCCCTACAGAAGTTTTGAAGGGATTTGCAAGGTTTCAGAAAATAACTCTTCCCTGGTGGGGAAATCGGGAGGGGGTTTGGGGGTGGGGAGAAGAGGGCCATATACATAAAATTAGATTGCAGTCAGTTAAGGGAAAGATTGGGGCCATTTCTGCCACTCAAAAGATATTATTAAATTGGAGAGAGTACATAAAATATTTATAAGGATGTTACCCGGACTGGACAATTTGAGTTACAAAGAGAGGCTTGATAGGCTGGGACTTTTTTTTCACTGGAATGTAGGAGGTTGAAGGGTGACCTTATAGAGATTTACAAGGTCATGGGGGACGTAGATAAGGTGAATAGCAAAAGGTCTTTTACCTAGGCTATGGAAGTTTAAAATTAGCCCTTTAGTTTTGAAGTTGACATGAGAAAGATTTGAAAATGGACCTGAGGGGCAACATTTTCACAGAGAGGGTTGTTCATATGTGGAACAAACTAACTGTCAGAGGCGGTGTTAGATGCAGGTACAGTTGTAACATTTAACAGACATTTGGACAGGTACATGAATCAGAAAGGTTTAGAAGGATGTGGAGCCAAGCACGGGTAAATCGGACTCATTTCGTTTGGGAAAATTGGACCAAAGTGTCTGTTTCAGTGTTGTCGGAGTCTACGAATCTGGAAAGATCTGGTCTGATAGATTGCAGACTCTGGCACAATAAGGAACTTTTAGGACAGAGATACCACCTGATGTTAGACAAGGGATTAGAACCAAAGGTGGTAAATTGAATTGAAGAATAGGTTAGCCTTTTGTAACTTAATCTTGGAACAGGCCATGATTGGTTATAGGAAAGGTAAAAGAAACACAAACAAAGGGACAGAAATACAAAGACAAAAGAAATCAGTGAATGGAGGGTGTTCACGGTCACCGCTGAGACAAGCAAGTACTCACTAATGAGAACAAAGCTGCATTTTGTCCAGTCACTAGTGGGATCACAAAGGGAACGATGATTAAATGGCCATGCATTACTTTGACCAACAAGCTAAAGGCTTTAGGGATCACCCCAGCTTGCTGAGGACAATTTTCAGCAGCTAGGAGTATTCAGAAAATAAAATTGATAGAAGGGTAATTTTAATGGATTTTTAAAATGCACACCTAGGATGTGGGTTGTGGTGCAAGAAGGTGATAAGCAAATCATCTTTTGGGCCTCAACTGAAATATACAATGTTAGGTACCACAGTTAGCAAGGATATGAAGTCACAAAACATTTTCGTGAATGGTTCATATTGGTTATAGGAATAGATTGAAGAAACTGGGTTTCATCGCCTCATAAAAGACTAAGAGAAGATTTACAGAAATGTTTAATATGGTGATGGGTCTGGGCACAATTCCCCTTGGTGGAAGGCTTGAGAAGGCAAAGAACCAGATTTAAACAATAGACAGTAAAAATAAATGCAACACAAAGCAATTAGGGTCTGAGCAAATAGGTTTCTTCTGAATTCTCTATTGAGAGAAAGTGACTAGCTTACACTTATATCCTTTATCTGTAGACTATCCCCACATGCAATACATTTTTGTTGGCTCGGTAAGGTCAAGTCACCGTAGTGTTACCAGACCATAGGGTTACTCACTCTTATTAGAGCAGAGGCAACTAATGACGGTTTAACCTGAGGGTCACCACCTCTTAGCCATACTAAATTGCCTGTAGAGTTCAGGCTTGTGGTAGGTTAGATGTATTAGTCAAGAGGTAAAATACGGAGTAATAGGGTAAGGGAATGGGTCTGGGTGGGGTACTCTTTGGAGGATCAGTGCAGACTTGTTGTGCCGAAGGGTTTGTTTCCACACTGTAGGGATTCTATGATTCTAATCTTAAAAACTACTTGTTGGCTCAACTCTTACGGCTTTCTTTTTCTCCCCCAGAAGAGTCAACTCTTATCTTTTCAGTTATTCTTGATGTCATAATTTTTTCAGTTCTGACATTGTCCTATAAAGCCTTTCAGCACATTAACAACAAATAGTTAAATGGCAAAATAATTGCAAATTGCAAAGTTGAACTGACTGGAACACAGAAGTCTAAAGCTAAAGTTCAGAAGCTTGAAAATATACACAGGTTTTTGAATGCCATCACGGTCAAAAGTTGCAAGGACAATAAGACATGTTCACGGGCAGCTTTGTTTGGTTTGCTGGTGGGAATTTAAAATATGAAAGATAGTATATAATTAGAATGCGAAATATCTTCAAAAAGACTAAACATTTTAAAACATACATTTACCGTACAGACATGCAGATGCTGTAACTGTTTGCTCCAGAAGATTCAATCTCAAGATTGTGAATTTCTCCAAGCCCTGCAATGCCTGCCACATCTGAACAGGATGAAAAGCTTGGGAAGAACAGAAAATGCTGGAATATTTCCACTGGTGAGGCAACATTTGTGCAGTGTGAGAATGCACTTCACGATTCAGGGTTTTGGCTGCTACTCTCTCCCAGTGCAGCTGCCAGCACCTCCTATAAAGGGGTGTAGGTTTGCTCGCTGAGCTGTAGGTTTGATATCCAGACGTTTCATTACCTGGCTAGGTAACATCTTGGCTGGGGGTGACACCAGTTCTGGTGCAGGAGTCTTCAGTACTATTGCTGTACTATTGTTTGGGCCTATAACTCTTGCAGTATCCAGTGCTTCTAACAGTTTCTTGATATTATGTGGAGCAGATTGAATTGGTCAAAACTGGTGTCAGATGCTGGGGACCTTCGAAGGATCTCCAAGTGAAGCGAAGCTGTTGTCTCCTGCTTTCTATTCATATGTTTGTCCTGGATGGGGTTCCTAGGGTTTGTGGTAATGTCATTTCATGTGCATTTTCTGAGGGGTTGATAGATAATATCTAGATCTATGTGTTTGTTTTTGGCATTGTGGTTGGAGTGCCAGGCCTCTAGGAATTCCCTGGCATGTCTTTGCTTAGCCTGTCCCAGGATAGACGTGTTGTCCCAGTCGCAATGGTGATTTTTTTCATCCGTGTGTAGGGCTATGAGGGAGAGAGGTCATGTCTTTTTTGTGGCTAGCTTAGGGTTTCTGGCTGTGTTTGGTCTGCTTGTTGTGGTTTGTTCTTGAGGAATCTGCGGATTTTTGTTTTGAATTTTCAGAAATGACAGCCAGACTACTAAGACCCCTCGGAATCCTAGTAGCACACAAACCCACCAACACTCTCAAAGAAAAACTAACAAACTTAAAAAACACAGTACAACCCATGGACAAAACCAATCTCCTCTACAAACTTCCGTGCAAGGACTGCCACAAACACTAACAAGGACAAACAGGAAGAAAGTTAGCCACCAGGATACACGAACACCAGCTAGCCACAAAAAGACACGACCCTCTCTCCCTTGTAGCCCTACACACGGGTGAAAAAACCACCATTTCGACTGGGACAACACATCTATCCTGGGACAGGCTAAGCAAAGACATGCCAGAGAATTCCTAGAGGCCTGGCACTCCAACCACAATGCCATAAACAAACACACAGATCTAGATACCATCAACCCCTCAGAAAACGAACAGGAAATGACATCACCACAAACCCCAGGAACCCCAGCCAGGACAAACAAATAGAAAGCAGGAGACAGCAGCTTTGCTTCACATGGAGGTCGCCACTGATGTTACCTAGTCAGGTAATGAAACGTCTGGATATCAAACCTACAGCTCAGTGAGCAAACCTACACCCGAAACCTTAACCTGACCTACAAATCTTCACAAACCTTGCAAAATCTCCTATAAAGCTTTCTAAAGCTTTGTATCATTGTGCAGACCAAAACCTCAGCCCACTCCCACCCCACAGCTTCTCAGCGCTCTTTGCTTCCACATTACACTCCCTGCTGTCTGTTCCAGATGCAAGTCAATAGCAAATAGACTAGACCTCAAATGTGGAAGTTGGGCTTCTAATGCAACTGCACCACAGAACCCTATGTTGGGTTTTCTATAATGACTTTTCATTTTAATACAGGCAACTGTCATTGCATCTGAGCATTTGCAGGAAGTGCTCTTCCTAGTGTTGTGACACAAACATGTGCCTTTCTTAAAAAAAGCAGCATCCAAAGAAGAATTATTAGATTAGAAACATCCAAAAGAGAAGGCTGAAGCATTCATAACAATCTTCAACCAGAAGAGCCAAGTGGATGATCCTTCGAAGGTCCCCAGCATCTGACACCAGTTTTGACCAATTCAATCTGCTCTACATAATATCAAGAAACTGTTAGAAGCACTGGATACTGCAAGAGTTATAGGCCCAAACAATAGTACAGTAATAGTACTGAAGACTCATGCACCAGAACTGGTGTCACCCCCCAGCCAAGTTGTTCCAGTACAACTACAATACTGACATCTACGCAACAACATTGTCCAGATATATCCCATACACAAAGAAGCAAAAAAGAAATCCTGTCCAGCTGATCAGTAAAGTGATTGAGGATGCCATCAAATGCTATCAAGTGTCATCGACTCAGCAAATATCCACTCACTGACAGTAGGTTGGGTTCCACTGGGGCCATTCAGCTCCTGATCTCATTACAGGAGAAAGTGAGAACTTCAGATCAGAGTCGAGAGTGGGGTCAATGAAGGGCTCTTGCCCACAACGTTGATTCTCCTACTCCTCGGATGCTGCCTGACCTGCTGTGCTTTTCCAGCACCTCACTCTCCTTACACGTTAGTGCAAACATGAGCAGAAAAGCTGAATTCCAGAGGAGAGAGGAAGTGACAGTCCAAAACATCAAGGTTACATTTCACCAACTATGACGCCATGGATCTCTCGCGAAACTAGAGTCAATGGGACTCAGTTGGAAAATTTTGCTGGTTGGCGTTATATCTGGTAAAAGGAAGATGGTGGCAGTTGTTGGTGGTCGGTCATCTCAGCTCCAGGACATTTCTACCCAAGTTTCTTTGAGTCAGTGCCCTCGGCCCAACCAACTTCAGCTGCCTTAATGACTCTCCCACCATCATAAGGTTAGAAGTGGGGATGTTTGCACAACATTCAGCACCATTCACAACTCTTCAGGTACTGAAATAGGCCATGGTCAAATTTTGGGTTGGGTTGAAAGTAGCAAGTAACATTCATGCTGCACAAATACCAGACAATGACCATCTCCAATAAGAAACAATCTAGCTGCTGCCCCTGGATATTCAACAGCATTTTCATCAATGAATTCCCCACTATCAACATCCTGGGGTTACCATTGAGCAGAAACTGAACTGGACTAGCCATATAAATAGTGGCTCAAGAGCAGGCCAGAGGCTCAAAGTCCTGCAGCAAGTAATTCACTTCCTGACTCCCAAAGCCTATCCTTCATCTACAAGGGTCAAGTCAGGAGTATGATGGAACATTCCCCACTTGTGTGGGGGAGTTCAGCTTCAACAATACTCAAGGAGCTTGATACTGTCCAACCAACCATAAAACAGCGCACTTAATTGACAACATATCCACAAATCTCTCTGCCTCAGTAGAGCACTGTCTCAGGCCTACTACGGTCCTCCCAGTATTTAAATACTTACTGTTCATTAGCTGCAAAGCACATTGAGATATTTGGTGGCTGTGAAAGGCTCTAAACTCAAGTGTATTTTTTGGTAACCTCTCAACCGAGCATTTAGTTGATTCTTTGGAGACTTCCTTTGTGAGATGAACAAATTGTACTGTAATGGAGTTCTTTTTGCTCATTAAACAATTTCACTGCAACAATACAATGCAAACAAATCCACCAAATCTTACTGTAGATACAAGATACCTTAATTTTAACACTAACTGCAACACGCATAACCAAACAACTTAGTCAGATACTTCTTAGTTGCAAAGTTCTTTTGAACTTTAGAGAACCTGGTGATTCTGTAAAGGTCTGCTTAAAAAATAGGTATTCAAGCAGTAATCACACTATAATCAGATGTTCAACATTTACAATCACAAGCTTCTGGAAATGTTGGGTTTCATTTCCACATTTCTTACTGGCCTGAAAATTGTGTATTTTTAACACAAGATTAGGACAGAATTAGGGGAGAAAGTGAGGACTGCAGATGCTGGAGATCAGAGCTGAAAATGTGTTGCTGGAA
>NC_057731.1:16656515-16677656 GCF_004010195.1 Chiloscyllium plagiosum
GAGAGGTCAGGAAGAAGATTGCAGGTTAGGAAGGCGGTGCTGAGTTCGAGGGATTTGACTGAGACAAGGTGAGGGGAGGGGAAATGAGGAAACTGGAGAAATCTGAGTTCAACCCTTCTGGTTGGAGGGTTCCTAGGCAGAAGATGAGACGCGCTTCCTCCAACCGTCGTGTTGCTATGGTCTGGCGATGGAGGAGTCCAAGGACCTGCATGTCCTTGGTGAAGTGGGAGGCGGAGTTGAAGTGTTGAGCCACGGGGTGATTGGGTTGGTTGGTCCGGGTGTCCCAGAGGTGTTCTCTGAACCGTTCCGCAAGTAGGCGGCCTGTCTCCCCAATATAGAGAAGGCCACATCGGGTGCAGCGGATGCAATAGATGATGTGTGTGGAGGTGCAGGTGAATTTGTGGCGGATATGGAAGTATCCCTTGGGGCCTTGGAAGGAAGTAAGGGGGAGGTGTGGGCGCAAGTTTTGCATTTCTTGCGGTTGCAGGGGAAGGTGCATACCCAATGCCTCTCCCCCAAGTCCCTCCTCTCTATCTTTTATCTTAGCCTGCTGGGCACACTTTCCTCATTCCTGAAGAAGGGCTTATGCCCGAAACGTCAATTCTCCTGTTCCTTGGATGCTGCCTGACCCGCTGCACTTTTCCAGCCATACATTTTCAGATAGGACAGAATTAGGCCGTTTGGCCCATCGAGTCTGCTCCACTATTCGATCTAGCTGATGTTTCTCAACTGCTCCATAACCCTCGATTCCCCATCTAATCAAGAACCTACCTCAGTCTTAAATACACTCAAAGACTTGGCCTCCATAGCCTTTTGTTGCATTGAGTTCCACAGATTCACTACCCTTCTGAAATTCAGCTCTAAAGGCCATCACCTCACACTGAGGCCACGTCCCCGGGTCCTAATCTCTTCTGCTTTTGGAAGCATCTTCTACACCTCCACTCTCTCTCCAGGCCTCTCAATATTCTATAAATTGCAAACAGATCCTCCCTCGTTCTTATGACTACCATCAAGTACAGAACCAGAGTTCTCAACTGTTCCTCATAATGACAAGCCATTCATCCTGGGATCATTTTTGCAAACCTCCTCTGGACCCCCTCCGATGCCAGCATGCCCTTCCCTAGGTACAGGACCCAAAACTGCTCACAACATTTCAAATGCAGTCTTATACAGCTTCAGCAGTACATCTCTGCTCTTGAATATCAGCATTCATTTGAAGAGGGCTGGAATTCCATTTGCCTTAACTGCCATCATGAACCTGCATGTTAGCCTTAGGAATCCTCGTTCAGGGTTCTCAAGGCTGTTGTGCTTCAGATTGCGAAACCTCCCCCACCAATACAAAATAGTCTGGTCTTTATTCTTCCTATTAAAGTACACAATCTGACACTTTCCTACAATGTATTGCATTTGCCACTTCTTTGCCCATGCTCCTAATCTGTCCAAGTCCTTCTGCAATCTTCCCACTTCCTCAACACCACTGTCCCTCCATTATCTTTGTGTCATCTGTAAATTTAGCAACAATGTCCTTGGTTCACTCACCCACGTCATTAACACACAACATGAGTAGCTGGGGTCCCAACACTGACCCCTGCAAACATCCACTAGCTGCCAGCTGCAATCTTGAGAAAGACTACTGTCTGCCTTTGATCAGTTAGCCAATCCTCTAACCATGCTAGTAACTAGACCCTATTACCATGGGGTCTTAACTTATTTAGCAGTCTCCTGTGCTTGTATCCTGTCAAAGGCCTTCTGGAAATCCAAATAGATCATGTCCACAGGTTCGCCTTTTTCTAAATTGCTCATTACCTCCTTAAATAATTATAATATTTGTCAGATGTGATCTCCCCTGGATGAACCACGCTGACTCAGCCTGATTTTTACCACGTACTTCCAAAGACTCTGCACTTATCTTTAATAACGGTCTCTAAAATCTCACCAACTGAGGTTCAGGTTAACAGACCTATAATTTCCTGTTTTCTGCCTCCTTCCCTTCTAAACAAGGGTGTTAGATTAGCCACGAATTCAAGTGTCCTCTCCGACTCTCCTGAAATTAGTTAAGTGATTCCTGAAAAACCCACACAATCTCCATGTCTCACCTCCAGAAGTATTTGGTGTAATTCGTCTGGTCAGGGTGATTTAACTACCTCCTTTTTGAGCAAGTAAGTTTTTTTTTAAAGAAAGGAGCTAAACTAAACCATGTATGCAGTTAAATTCCACATATAGACACTGATCTAAAGAAGGTCTTAAACGACAACCTTCAGAAAAACATCATTTGGGTAACAACTTCCTACTTTATTTTGAGAAACTTCGTTATTTTTCACTAACCCAGTTTTCATTCGTTTTACTGAAACAAAAACTATGCTTGAAACATTAGGTTTCAAACAAAGATTAATCCTAGTTTCTTCGAAGATTTAAAATCTCGGGTAAATTGGGTGCAGTTTCTATTATATAACAAAAATTAAAACCCACTCCGCCGTTAAATGTCAAAACTTCATATGAAACAGTTCGCTATAATGGGGCTCCGCCAAAATTTTTGTTTAAAGACGGACACACGTCACTTTGGGGAGAATGGAAAACAAACTTTGCTACCAAGTTTAAAAATCCTTTATGACTCCAGCAGGGATAATTTTTCGAGAATACTAATTTATTTTTCACAGCGGACGAAAGATGTTTAAAGTCAGGCTGCAGATCGCTCCTGGATCATTATGGAGCGAATATTATGGGTAAGCCAAGGTGGAAACAATGAATATTTCTCACAAAAGCGAGACCCCAGCCTTTAAAAAGATACAAACTTCGTCAATAAACTTTACTATGATTGTGTCAACGTAGTAAATTAAGCCGAGGAAATCTTGCGCTGTTAATTTACAGATTAATCGCAGTCCTGATTTTAACACAGTTCAATCCAATACAAAAGGCGGCCAAAGTCTCCATTAACCATTTCAGCCCAGGGAGGCTTCAAAGCTAATTCTTTTATTAAGACAGGCCTGGACTCAATCTTACCAAAGCAGACGAAAAGTTGGCGAATCCTTTTCGATGAAGATCTGTCCGGATGATTCCTTAGCGACTCTCGAAACCCACCACCCCAAAACCCAAAGCTCCAGCAAGCGCCCCGCGGCCGCTCTCAGCTACACATTTAAAAAGTGCGCTTCCGTGAACGCCATCCAATCAGAACACGCCAATCCCACTTCCCTCTTTCCGATTGGTCTGTAGCTATTTGGTGCGCGGTGTTTGCCGGGAGCGTTGGTAAAGTCGCTGTTTCGAGGTGAAGGCCCGGGGGGGGTCAGCGGCGGCCATGTTGATAAGGGAATAATCCCCGGATGTTAGGGTGGAAATGTTGTTCCTACTTTTATAAAAGTGTCTTAAAGGAAAGACAAGTTTCAAATGTAAACATTATAATGTGGGGATTCAAGTTTTTAAAATAGAGAGTTTACTTTCGTTGTTAATATCCTTTAACTATCGTATAATTCCATGTTTCTAATGGGACGTCAGCAGTAAATTTGTGTTGACTTCCTCACCTAAAGGAGGGTTTGTATTAAATTCAGGGATGTAGGTACAGTGGTAGGTAATTGAACATATTTTGACTTTTGTATCCAATGCTATATTCGAACATAACCAGAAGGTAAACAACATTTGTGCAACAATTTTAAGGCAGATGTTTTGTTGAGGTGTAATTAAACAAAAATTGACAAATCGCAAAAGAGGGAAATGTTATGTATGGGAAGCCGAAAGCTTCTTCAAAAGAAGATTGTGAGGTAGGGGCCGGGTAAAGCATAAAACTGTTAGAATGCAGTCTCATCTCTATAATGATATATGCTGCCTCAAGATTTGCAATCTGTAACCCCATTTGGGGTCCTGTCCCCAACTAAGAGATTTCAAGGCTTTGAAGTGATTCGAACACATTTTTAAGATTTATGTTTTATTCTTTCATGGGGGTTGATGATAATAACAGATTTTGTTTATCCCAAATTATATTTGAGATGGAGAGCATGAGTTACCTTTTCAAACTGCTGCTGGTCATCTGTTGCAGTAAGAGGTATAGTAGGGACAAAGGATGACAACATGATTCCAAGTCAGAATGGTGTTTGGAGAGGAATTTGCAGGCAGTGGTAATCCCTGTTTTCAGTCCTAATCCTTCTAAGTAGTTGAGGTTTTAGTTTTGTTAAGTATTGTCAAATACTGTGGTATTTAACATAACTGTGGTACGTTATGTAGGTGGTACAAACTTATCAATGTGCATCAGTGGTGAAGAGTCAATGTTGAAGATGGTGGATAAATTGCATTCAAGAAGATCTCTTTGTCTTGAATAATGTTGAGCTTCGTAATTGTTGTTTGAGCTGTACACATCCAGTCAAGTGGAGACTATTCTGTCATATTTCTGGTTTGTGCCTTGTAGATTTTAGACCAGCTTGGAGTCAGGAAGTGATTTGCTCACTGCTGAATCCCAACCACTGACTTGGTCGCGTATCCACTATATTTATATGGTTAATCCATTTTCTGGTAGATGATAACCCCCTAGGATGTTGACTGTTGGTAATGCTATTGACTGTCAAGGATTCATGGTTAGTTTATCTGCGTTGTTGGAACTTTCCATTACCTGCTACTTGTGTTGTGTAAATGCTTTCCTTCTTAGTCATCCCATTGGGATTGAGATGACTTGATGGTTCTGGTCATGGGTTCTGAGATGACTGATAAGTCCAATGCATAAAATGCAGAGTAGTAGTTGTTTGGAGGTTTGTGCACTCTCTTGAATGCCCCAACTTCACTTTTGAATGTTCCTGAGAAAAACTCCATGCCTTTTTAAATGGATTTTCTCCATTTTGTTGGTCATAAACCAAAAGCATCCGTGACCAAGGGTCAGCAGGGATGTTTGAACTCTTCATAGATATCTGGACGACATCTTTAAAGCATTTCAGTTGTCCTCCTGGAAGTCTTCTGCTTTGCCTGAAGGGTTATGGGGATAAGGCCGGAAAATAAGTTGAAGAGTATCAGGTCAGCCATGATAATGTTGATGGCAGAGCAGACTGAATGGACCAAATGGACTACTCCAATTTTTTATAGTCCAATATCAAGCATGTACATTTATGAATGACATGTCTTGCCCTATTGCTAGCACTTCAATGCTGGGCATTTTGCTTGGGAGAGGACACTGCATTCATTTGTCTGTCTTACCACTAGACTTGCAGCATATATATATATACATATGATGAATGCTCCTTGTCACGTATTAGCCCCTGCCTGATTGCTGTCCAGTCTTTCTGCATAAGGATATAGATTACTGTCATAGTGGAGTACCAAAATACGATGTCTTAATGAGCGGGCATTTAAGGGTCAAGCATGTTGCTATGGGTCTGGAGTCACACAAAGTAAGAGTGGCAGCTTCCCTTTGTAAAAGACATTTCGTGAATCAGATGAAAAGACAATCCAGAAATTAAACTTAAAAGAAACAGACTGCACCAGAAGGAATTGATGATAGAGTGGAGATAACTTGATCAACAATTTTATATAGAGCACCAGCAGGATTCCTTTCTAAATCATGGGGGTATGTGAATTGTATTGTGGGCAATTATACTCTATCTTTATTTTGGAAGTTGTACTTGTTTTTGTCCATTCCTGTGAGCAAATTAAGGGTGATGGAATGTTTATTGCAAGACCATCTCTTCTGCCCCGAGTTGGGTATTCCCAAGCAAGTTAAGAATGTGTCCATTACATTGAAAAATGAATGAACGGCAGCAAACAAGCTGATATCTTGGACATTAATGAAATGGAGAGCTTGAATCTGTGCTTTGCCATGTTCCTACAATCTAGAGGAGGAAATTAGAAAAAAAAATTATAGTTGGAATGATCCCTTCTCAGTTCCCTCATTTCATGTTTTTAAATACAACAGTGATCATGACATTCTTTTTCCCGGATTCAGTTTGTCAGATCAACTTCAGCAAAGAGAATCTTCCCTTTGTCCCCAAATAATGCAGGTTGATAAGTGCTTTGTTCAAGCAGTTAACACCTTCAGACATGGAAATCTCTACAGAATCAAACTGGATTTCTATCTTGTGCACAGAGGCAGGAGCTATTATTAAGCATGCTTAAAAAATGGTCACATTAACGTGCAAGCCAGATTTCATAAATATTGGGTATCTGTGAGGGGAGTGAAAACTAGAAGTAGGAGAAAGGTTTTTTGTGAAAGGAAGAAATTAAATCTTTTATTCAAACCAGATGCTGTTTAAAAAAAAATATAAAGCAACTCAGGTGAGAAAAGAAAGTGCAGCTCCTATAGTTAAGATACAGCCATCCATTTATTCAGTTCATTTACTGCTCCATCCCTCATCATGTCTTTTTGACTTTTAGGCTTGTCTATTTGTGGGCGGCATGGTGGCACAGTGGTTAGCACTGCTGCCTCACAGCGCCAGAGACCCGGGTTCAATTCCCGCCTCAGGCGACTGACTGTGTGGAGTTTGCACGTTCTCCCCGTGTCTGCGTGGGTTTCCTCCGGGTGCTCCGGTTTCCTCCCACAGTCCAAAGATGTGCAGGGTCAGGTGAATTCGCCATACTAAATTGCCCGTAGTGTTAGATAAGGGGTAAATGTAGGGGTATGGGTGGGTTTCGCTTCGGCGGGTCGGTGTGGACTTGTTGGGCCGAAGGGCCTGTTTCCACACTGTAATGTAATCTAATCTAAATCTAATTTATTCCAATGCACTACTAGCCAATCTCTCGTGTTCTTATCTAAACTTATAAGGCATCCAAACATTATTGCCCAGATTTGAACTTGTACTGATGTTAGAAAGAGCTTTTTGAGCTCCTTGTGACCATTTGACATCTCAAAGTGCTTTACAGCTAATGAAGTGCTTTTTGAAGTTTAGTCATTTTTCATTAGGAAACATGGCAGCCAACTTGCACACAATAAACTCCCTCAAACAGCAGTGTAATAACAACCAGTTAATTGATCTTGATTGACCTTCTCTTTTTTAGATTACATTACAGTGTGGAAACAGGCCCTTCGGCCCAACAAGTCCACACCGACCCGCCGAAGCGTAACCCACCCATACCCTTACATTTACCCCTTACCTAACACTACGGGCAATTTAGCATCGCCAATTCATCTTTGGACTGTGGGAGGAAACCGGAGCACCCGGAGGAAACCCACGCAGACACGGGGAGAACATGCAAACTCCACACAGTCAGTCGCCTGAGGCGGGAATTGAACCCGGGTCTCTGGCACTATGGGGCAGCAGTGCTAACCACCGTGCCGCCCACATCTCTTGGATGAGAGATAAATGTTGGCCAGGCCAGGAAAGGTCTTCGATGAGATTCAACATGGGAAGCTGACAAAGAAACTAAAAGCCCATGGGATCCAGGGTCACTAGGCAAATAGGATTCAAAATTGGCTGAGTGAGAGGAGGCAGAGGGTGGTAGTAAAAGGCTGTTTGCGGGACTGGACTCCAGTGTGTAGTGGCAGACCACAGGGATCAGTGCTCAGTCCCTTATTGTTTGCAATATTCATAAATGATACACAGGTAGATGAGAATGTGGGGTGGTGATATGTAAGTTTGCAGATGACATAAAAATTGGCTGGTTGCTCGACGGTGAACAAGGAGATATTAGATTCCAGCAGGATATAAACAGATTGATCAAATGGGCAGATCAGTGGCAGATAGAATTTAACCCTGATAAGTGGCAGATGGAGTTTAATTTAGATAAATGTAAGGTGCTGCATTTTGGGAAAGCAAATCTTAGTAGGACCACTTAATGGTAAGGTCCTTGGAAGTGTTGCTGAACAAAGAGTCCTTGAAAGTGGAGTCGCAGGTAGATAGGATAGTGAAGAAGCCATTCGGTATGCTTTCCTTTGTTGGTCAGAGTATTGAGTACAGGAGTTGGAAGGTCATGTTGCAGCTGTACAGGATATTGGTTAGGCCACTGTTGGAATATTGCATGCAATTCTGGTCTCCTTCCTATCAAAAAGATGTTCTGAAACTTGAAAGGGTTCAGAAAAGGTTTACAAGGATGTTGCCAGGGTTGGAGGATTTGAGCTATAGGGAGAGGTTGAATAGGCTAGGGCTGTTTTCCCTGGAGCGTCGGAGGCTGAGGGGTGCCCTTACAGAGGTTTACAAAATCATGAGGGGCATGGATAGGCAAAATCTTTTCCCTGAGAAGGGGGAGTCCTGAACTAGAGGGCATAGGTTTAGGGTGAGAGGAGAAAGATATATATAAGAGACCTAAGGGGCAACTATTTCACTCAGAGGGTGGTATGTGTATGGAATGAGTTGGCAGAGGAAGTGGTGGAGGCTAATACAATTACAACATTTAAAGGCACCTGGATGGCTATATGAATAGGAAGGGTTTGGAGGGATACGGGTCAGGTATTGGGTGGGACTAGATTGGGTTGGGATATCTGGTCGGCGTGGATGGGTTGGACCGAAAGGTCTGTTTCTGTGCTGTACATCTCTGTGACTCTAAGTGTGAGGTGATATACTTTGAAAGAAAGAACAAAAGTCCAAGACTAGAGGACACAGGTTTAGGTTGAGAGGGCAAAGATATAGAGAGACCGAAGGAGCAAGTTTTTCATGAAGGGGACAGTGGGTGTGTGAAGTGGGCTGCCGGGATGAGGATGGAGACTGGTATAATTACAACATTTAAAAGGCATCTGCATGGGTACATGAATGGGAGGTATTTGGAGGGATATCAACCAAATGCTGGCAAATGGGAACCAGACTAATTTAGAATGTCTAGTCAGCATGGACGAGTCAGACTGAAGAATGTGTGGTAGGAGCATCTCGGAACTGACAGCCAGACTACTGCGACCCCTAGGACTCATAACAAACCAACAGCCACGCTCAGACAACAACTCACCAGAACGAAGGACCCGATACCCAACATGAGCAAGACGAATGTAGTGTACAAAATACCATGCAAGGACTGCACTAAACACTATATAGGACAAACAGGAAGACAGCTAACAATCCGCATACATGAACATCAACTAGCCACGAAACGACACGACCAGCTATCCTTAGTAGCCACACACGCAGACAACAAGCAATATGAATTCGATTGGGACAACACTACTATCATAGGGCAAGCCAGACAGAGAACAGCCAGGGAATTCCTAGAGGCATGGCATTCATCCACAAACTCCATCAACAAACACATCGACCTGGACCCAATTTACCAACCACTACAGCGGACAGCTGAAACTGACAACCGGAAGCTGCAGGGACAGACCACTATAAACACTGGAGGAAACATCAAAGCAGCGCTTCGCAGGAGGTTCCCAAGCACTGATGATGTCGCCTAGCCAGGGGACGAAACATTTGCAACAAAAACTTCCAGCTCGGCGAACAGAACCACAACAAAGATTATAAGAGCAGGGAGGTTATGATAGGACTGTACAGACCTATCTGATCTTCACACGATAGAAAGGATGTGATTACATTGGAGGGGTTGCAAAGGAGATTCATAAGGATTGGTGGGATGGAGTATTTCAGCTATGAAAATAAACTCAGGTTGTTTTCTTTGAAAAAGGTTAGGTTGAAGGAGGACCTGATAAGATGTCTTAAGGTTATGAAGAGCAGAGTGAATAGAAAACAGTGTTCCTTAGTCAAACTGCCGATATTTAGGTGGCATAATTTTAAAGTAAGAAGCGGTTTGAGGATAATCCTTGGTGGTGGTGTGGTCTGGATTGCACTGCCTGTGTTGAGGTGGAAAACCTCAACCTTTAAAAAGTACTTGGATGAGCACTTGATGTGTTATAATATTCAAAGCTATGGACCTGGTGCAGAAAAGGGGGAAACAGCGTAGCTAGTATATTTGTGACAGAACAGACTCAATGGACCTGTTTATACACGATGATTCTATGACATTATGGATAACTGTCCTGTTTTCTTCAAAATAGTGTGACCTTATAAATCCACCTTATCAGGTGCTTGATGTTATCTTGATTTAATAGCTTATCCAAAAGGCAGCACATCTGATAGCCCCTCAATACTGCAGTGAAATGTCAGCCTTAATTTTTGTCATCAAGCCCTAGGATTCTGAGGCAAGAATGCTCCCCCAGCTGAGCCACAACAGTAATAAAGTCCTGTTCACCCACTGCAACTGTGTTCCCTGAATTTTGATTGAGCCAACTACCTGCATTATTACGTCAATGATATAGACTGATGGGTTCTCCCACTCTATTGATCAATAAGCAATGCCTCCATTTTAAAAATATTATCTTTGTTTTCAAATCCCTCTTTACATTTACCTGTCCTTATCTCTTTCAAACCTCAAACCTCTAAGATATTTGTTCTGTTCAAGTTCTGGTGTCTCAAACTTCATTTTAATTTTTTGACCAATGGATGTTGTATCTTCTCCTGTCAAGGGAGTAAGCTCTGAAATCCCCTTCATAAATCTCTACTTCTTTGTCTGCCTTTCACATACTCCTGAAAACCTGTTGCTTTGACCAAGATTTTGGTACATGCCTAATTACAATCCTGTGAACTGACAGGATTTTCAAATGCTCTGAAGTTGTTATATGAATGCTTGTTGCTGTTCATTCGTTTGAAAGGTTGGGATTGTTTAAAATTAACTCTTTGCCTTTCCATCCATTGAAATATATGTAAAATAGGCCTGCTGTACTTTTCCAGCATCTCACACTTGCCTCTAATCTCCAGCATCTGCAGTCCTCACTTTCACCTAGTTGATTTTAATAACACAAAGCCTGTGCACTCATTAACATTTTAAACCATCTTTTTGTTCCAACAAAAATTATGGGGGACAATTTTAACCTAATGTGCTGGATGTGTCAAGTGTAACACCAGCTTTACATCCTACCCACTGACAACATGACTTTAATGGAGAGTTAAGTTCTGTTAAGGTGCAAGAGTAGAGCTGCTACCAATTCCAGTCCCTGTTTCTTGATAACCAGTAGGTTTAACGTATCCTGCCAAGATTCGAGTGTATGTTATTCATCTTTCACTAATTAAAATAAAAGGTGTAATTCTGTGCCTTGGAGACAGCTTGAATAAAATTTAATGAACCAAGTGTTCATTACTTGTAGTAATAAGATTTGTATATATTTGTGATACCGTTTAAAAAATAGAATTTCCTAAAGTGGTTTCTCAAGTAGTTCATAGATGTATTAATATAACACATGTCTGAATTCCACCAGGCTAGCCACCCCCAGCTTATTCTGTGCCAACTTGATCCTTAACCTGTTTCCATAACATGTCCGACTGCTGAATGGCCAGGGACTGGCCTCCAGCATGGATACCCCTCAGACAGCCAGACACTGCTGGTCACTACCACCATGGGTTTCACTCCACTGTGACAGCAATTGGTTATGATTGGTGCAAGATGAATGTTTGTTAGCAGAGGCTGATCTCCAGTTGTCTCAGGCTGTGAAAGCAGTGCTTAGATAAAATCTAAAGATAAGATTTGATGACAGCATTGGGAATCTTTTTGTCATCAGTTATTTTACAAAATAATATGTTTCTAAATTTATTTTGTGTATAATTTATACACTTGCTGTGCTTTATTTTTAGATGTAACAGACTATCTGTTCCATGTTCGTGATACAGAATGATGTCGACTGAGGATCTAAATGTTCTATGGCATTGTTTTACACTTTTAGTAAGCAAAAACCCAAGGTTCATTACGCAATGATCTGTGACATTGCGTATTGTCCAAAATACAGAGGAACCTTGATTATCTGAAGGACACGAGCGGGAGCTATTTTCTTTGGTTAATTGACTTCCGGATAATTGAATGCCAGATAACTTGGTTCAGCCAAGCATCGGGACCTTGCGATCTTGCCGGATAATCTGAAATTTGGATAATCGAATGCCGGATAATTGAGGTTCCTCTGTATACTGTGCAGTCTGAGACATTATGAATATGCAGAGAGAATGGCTTTGTGTAATATATTGTGCAAGCTCAAATGTTGATTGATTAACAGGAAACACATTTTTCGGGGTTAGTGGGCATTGTTCAGATTGAAGAAGGGTTAAAAGTAATGTACATTAAAGATCAATCCTGGGTGCTCTTGTGTTCTTATTTTGGACTGAAGGAGGGGGCTAGTGAAAATAAAGCATAATCTCAATTTGCTGAGAGCACAAATTCGGGGTTTACTGGTCAGCAAGTCAAATTGTGAGGAACCTGAGAAGGACATGGAGCTATCGAGAAATAAAAAAAAGTAAGGGTGGAGGTGAACAGAGTGATCTCACACTGTAAATGTATAACCTTTAGTTAGAAGAATGAAAGGTGATCTAATTGAAACAGGCAGGTGAATGTCCTTTTAAAAAAAATTAAAATGCCATAATATTTTGAGTTTTATAATTAGAGTGTGAGTGTACCAGATTAAACAAGTAATGATAAATTTGTACAAGGTAATGATTAAACCATCTGTGTAATTTTGGATATGCTATTTTAGAAGAATTTTACAAACAGCGATTATACAGCATTGATTCAAGGATTATGTCAGGGACAGGAAACTATACCATATATTATAGGAAATACTTAGGATACAGGAATGTTGACTTTGAAACAAAAATGGTTAAGATAAAACTTAATTGATATTTTAGACATTTTGAAGGGCTAAAGGGAAAGGTTATTGCATTTGGATAGACAATCAATGATAAGGAGTTATCAATTTAAAGTTATCAGTAAGAGAGTGAGAAAAGGGCGTAGAAGCCATTTGTTTCCTGAAAGGTTTGCTTGAGTTTGTCACCAGGAGCAGAAAGAGCAGTGTGGTTTAAAGATAAACTTGATGAATATTTAAATAGATAAAGGTCTTATGCTATTTTAAGGCAATGTGATTAATCTTAGATTGCTCAAGGGAATATCTGCCATTTTAAAAAAAGAGCCAAGTGAGATTATTCTGTGATTGACAACATAAAGAATGAGAGCAGGAGTAGATCATACAGCCCTTGAGCTTGTTCCATCATTCATTAGGCTCTTGGGTTATCTTCGACACCAGTCTACGTTTCTTGATCTATCCTAATATTCAAAATTTCCTTCAAATCCAAAATCTACAGATTGCAAACTTGGCTATGCTCATTGACTGAGCTTCTGCAGACTTTAGGGGTAGAGAATGACATTCACAAGTTTCTGAGTGGAGAAGTTTTCATCTGAATCTTAAATGTCTGATTCCTTCCTTATTGGGAGACTATATACAACATTTAAAAGACATTTGGACAGGTACATTGATAAGAAGGCTTTAAAGGGGTATTGACCAAATGCAGGCAAATGATAATGGTTCAATTTAGGAAATTTGTTTGGCATGGGTGAGTTGGGCCAAAGGACCTGTTTCTGTGCTGTATGACTCTGTGACTATGAGACCATCTCTCCCCATTCTACATTTTCAAAGTCAGGAAAACAACCAATTTGCCCTGTCAAATCTTCTGAGAATTTTATATGTTTCAAAGAGATCACTTCTCATTCTTCTAAAATCTGGGGGATATAAACCCGTTGTACTTAATCTGCACAGATAGGAAGACCCTGTTGTCTTGGAGATCAATCTAGTTCTCTGGCAAGTTGCTTAGTTATATTGCTGGTCAATCTAAGGGCATGGAAGTCAGTTATTGTGGTTTTACTATCTGGCTAAGTTGATATTATGACTTAAGTTTAGGCCCTTCTTTGCTCAGAAGCACAGTTCCTTTAAGTGAATTGTTAGAAAGGTTGATACGGGCAATTCCTCAATTTACCCATTGTTGAAGTAAGATATTTCAATGATTCCATGTTAATGGTGTTATGACCTGAGTAGGCAGAATGCGTTTGTAATCAAGCCTGACTACTGAGTTGCAATGTTAATATAAATGTTTTGATTTAGTTACTGAAATGATCAGTTGTTTCTTTTCTGATCCTAATATCCAGAATAAAAGACACTTTTAGTAGGTTCCTTTAACTCAAAAATAATCTATTTATTATAAAACATTTCTAAAACCAGGTGGCAAAACTATACCAATAAGACAGTTAGATATAGTAGTGGAAGTAGGCCATTTGTCTGACCGAGTCTGTTCTGAATTCAATGAGCTTGTAGTTGATCTCATAATCCTCAACTCCACTTACCTGTCTTTTCCCCCATAACTCTTGATTCCCACGGGCTCTTATGAGGTAGCTGAACATGTGGTACCTTATCAATGTGTTTTGGAAGTCCAAATATAATAAATCCATAGGTTCTCCCTATCTATCCTGCTTGCTACCTCTTCAAAGGATTCTAATAAATTTCTCATACATGATTTCTGTTCATGAAACCATGCTGACTCTGCTTGATTATATTATGTATTTCTAAATGCTGTGCTATTACATCCTTGATAATATTTTCATCGTTGAAGAGTGTGGTGCCGGAAAAGCACAACTGGTCAGGCAGCATTCGAGGAACAGGAGAGTCAGCATTTCAGGCATAAGGCTTCATTGATCCTGCATGGAGTCTGGACATCTGCAGTCCTCACTTTCTCCTAGTTGATTATAACCTTACTGCGAAGCCTCTTCCAAGGATGCCTACCTTGAAGTTCTCCTCCTCCTCTTCATGGATGTCAGTGAGTCTCTTTCTTACTGCACCCCCCAGGTCATCTCCTCTGCCCTGAAGTTCTTCAGCCACATCCTGAAGCAGACTTGCTACCAGAGCCACATCTCTTTCCTCAGCGCCTGCCTACAGAACCGACTGCTCCTGCGTGGACTTAGGACAACATTCAGACAATCAGCAGTCCTCATTTTCTCCTAGTTGATGATAATTTCCCCAATAACATATATTGAACTCTGGTCTATAGTTACCTGTATTTCATCATCTTCCCCCTTTGAATATATGTGTTACATTGGCAGTTTACCAATCCTCAAGGGTTTCCCAGAATATAAGGATTCTTGGAAAATTGCTTGCGTCTAGTATCTCTAGCTACTCCCTTCAACATCCAAGGATGCAGTTGTATTTATCTTACACTTCTATACAGCCCAATGTGGATAAAAGGAGCCAGCAGTCTCTCAGGATAGATGGACTGATTGGGTTATACTTTGACACAAAGTTGCCCTTGGTGTGAAGTATTCTCCAAAAATCTTCCAAACTACACTGGATAAAATTTTACAAGAATAACTGCATCGATCATGCAATCAGGATGATGTGCTGGTCATAACTGCAACAAAGGACAAGGATTTGAAGTATTTGGGAGGTGTTAAAAAGACTCAGTGATCACAATGTGAACGTAAAAAGGACAAAGTGTACTTTCCTGAAATCCAAGAAAGCACACTTTGGCCTGAAAAGCAATAAAAAGCTACGGCAAGTGAAAGAAAAGTTAGAGACTGGAATCAATGCCCAAATTAAAAGATGTGGCTGAGTTTATATATTTTTCTCGTCATAGTCTAGTGATTTTTTGCCTGAGCTTGCAACAGTGCTAGCTGTACAACATGAGTTGTTAAAGCAAGAAATGCAGTACCTCTGAGAATAATTTCAACACATCTCAGTTTTAAATGAGTTTCCCCTTATTTTTGACTCATCTGTTGAAGAGTTTGTACAGAGTTTGTATTGTGAAATGAGAAATAAAATATTACAAATGAAACTAAACCAAGAGGAAGACTTAGACATAAAAGATAATACTAGAAAAAGTAAGGCTGTTAAACTGGCTGAGTTTATGAACTGCAAATTTATCCTGTACCTGCAAATGGAGATTTTATTTGGGCTGGAGGGTATTTGGTCATATAAGTAACTTGAGAGGAACACCCAGCAAAAAATGCATTGCTCTTCCTTAGTTGTGTTAAGGCAACAATGGGTTAGATCTTATGATCAACAGTAAAGCAGAGATGAAGCACTAGCCTCCAAGCTCGTGCTTCCAATTAAGCTTGTTGGACTATATCCTGGTGTTGTGTTATTTTTAACTTTGTGCATCACCTGACTATATTTAAGTTTAAAATTTTACCTTTTTGGGGAGATTTACAAGAGCTGAACTAAAGGTGGGTGTACTGGTTGGGAGGGGGGGGGGGGGAGTCGTGGGAAGAGCGGAGCTGGGCGGGGTGGGATGGGACGAAGTGCTACAGTATTTTGGCATTCTTAATTTACAAGGCCATGGTCCTGAGTAGGAATTATTCCTGCTTGGAGCAGGACCGGCACTGAATTTTATTATTTATCTCAGTCAAATTTATTGCCTTCAACTCAAATAATGAGGCAATTATTCTGTCGGTATAGTTTAGGTCAGTTAGCTAGATGGCTGGTTTGCATGCAGAGGGACATCAATAGCATGGGGTTCGATTCCTGTACCGGCTGAGGTTACTGTGAAGATCCCACTTTTCTCACTTCGTCCCTTGCCCGAGGCATGGTTAAAGTGTCAGGTTAAACTCAGCACCAATTGTCTGTCTCTCTCTCTCTTTAATGAGAGAGTAACCCTATGTTCCTCTGAGTTATGGCAATTTTAGATTATCTGCATGAGTCCATACTTGTTATGATTTGAGAAAATAGTATCTAGTGAATATGCAACAATTTGCTCAATGAAAAATGATTACAGACATGTCAGCTAAGTAAGCTGCTTTCAAGTGGCAATGGAGTGATGTTATACTGTAGTTGTAACGCTCTGTGAGGCTATTGCTCGGATAAAAGTTTGAATGCTTCTTTCTTATGTTTGTAATGTCATTATTGCAATAATTCCAATAGTCTAGTATAATATAGTTCTTGTACTTTGCTTTAGTGTAATTAATTTGATGTTAGAACATAAGAACTAGGAGCAGGAGTAGGCCATCTGGCCCTTTGAGCCTGCTCCGCCATTCAACAGGATCATGGCTGATCCTTTCGTAACCTCAGCTCCACTTACGCATCTTCACACCATAACACTAAATCCTTTACTGTTCAAAAAAATGATCTTAGCTTTAAAAATATTTACTATGGAAGCCTTAACCACTTCACTGGGCAGGCAATTCCTTAGATTCACAACCCTCTGGGTGGAGAAGTTCCTTTCAAATTCAGTCCTAAATCTGCTTCCTCTAACTACGAGGCAATGCCCTCTTGTCCTAGTTTCACACGCCAGTGAAAACATCCTCTCTACTTCTGTCTTATCTATTTATTCCCTTCATAACTTTATATGTTTCTATAAGATCCTCCCTCATTCTTCTAAATTCCAATGAATATAATCCCAGTCTACTCAGTCTCTCCTCATAAACCAATCCCCTCAACTCCTCTGCACCCCTTCTAGTGTCAATACATTCTTTCTCAAGAAAGGAGACCAAAACTGGACATAGTACTCCAGGTGTGGCCTCACCAGCACCCTATACAGCTGCAACATAACTTCCCTGCTTTTAAAGTCAATCCTTCCTTTTTTTAAGATTAGATTAGATTAGATTCCGTACAGTGTGGAAACAGGCCCTTCGGCCCAACAAGTCCACACCAACCCTCCGAAGAGTAACCCACCCAGATCCATTTCCCTCTGACTAATGCATCTAGCACTATGGGCAATTTAGCATGGCCAATTCACCTGACCTGCACATCTTTTGACTGTGGAAGGAAACTGAGCACCCAGAGAAAACCCACACAGACATGGGGAGAATGTGCAAACTCCACACATTCAGCTGCCCGAAGCTGGAATCGAACCTGGGAGCCTGGTACTATGAGGCAGCAGTGCTAGCCACTGTGCCACCCCTTTAGTAACGAAGAGCAAAATTCAGTTAGCATTCTGAATTACCTGTTGCACCTGCAGACCAACCTTCTGTGATTCATGCACAAGGACATCCAGGTCCCTTTGCGCAGCGGCATGTTGCAAATTAGCTTGCCCAATAGCTTGCTCTTTCGTGATAATGATTATTTTGAAGTCCTCATCTACCTTCATCTCATTTAATTACTGGCATGTTATTCATGTCCTCCATTGTGAAGACCAACACAAAATACCTATTAAATGCCTCGGCCATTTCCTCAAGACCCATTACTAAATCCCTCCTCTAAAGGGCCAATGTTTACTTTAGCCAGTCTTTCCTTTTTATATATTTATAGAAACTTTTGCTGTCTTTATACTCTGACCAATTTTTTTCTCAATCTATTTTTCTTTATAGCTCGTTTTGTGGTTTTCTGTTGACCTTTAAAGCTTTCCCAATCTTCTAGATATACTCTGCGACTGACCTCTATGTTAAAAAAGACTAAGACTTAGTGTCTATCAAGCCAGGTTTTACTGTGACATCTGACTTGTTCAGTACTACCATCAGGTAGGAAACATAATTTAAATAACCGAGTGCAACTTTTGAGATAAGTACTGGACAATTCACCAAAGTTTTCACAATAAGTCCGGCAGGTTTCAGACAAACCAAAAGTCTAGGATTTCACTATGTAGCCCCTGTATGGTTTCAGCATTCACTGCAAAATCCAGACTATTTGAATTTCGAAACATTGGGACACAGCGACCGTGGTATCAAGGATTCGAATGGACGGTAACACATGGCAGAGGCTGTAGTCGGCCCAACTGATGAGCTGGTGTCCATAGTGTGTGGTTGGAAGAGGCATCAGTGTGAAACTCTTGCAGCAGTGATATGTTGTTATTTCTGGTGACCTTAATTCTAAGAGAATGAAACAAAGATTCTACGGTGATGACATCAGCAATGAGCCGCATATAAGGCGGTGATATCAGCTGGATTGTGATGTCACACACGGTGAGGGGCGATATTACCGGTTATTATCGCAGGTGCGTACGGTTCAGCGGCCGCGAGCCGGTATCCTCCCTCCGCTTACCCGTGCGCGGACACTTAGGAGCCGCCAACCGAGTGACAGCCGCTCCGGAGTACCCGGCCTTTGGAGACACGCTGACAGGGTTGACGTGAGTACGATCCCGGCGCCTCGGACCGTGCAGAGTTTGAGGAGAGACTCCCCCCGCGCCCGTCCCCGTCCACCCTCCCGCATCTGTCCCGGGAGCGGTTCTCCAACCCCAACCCCCTTCTCCTCGGTTGGAGCGGGCGGACATGCAGAGCGTGGGGCGCCTGCTGCGGCTCTGCTATTCCCAGCGCCAGCGGTAAGTCTGGGGCCCGTGTGGAGTGAGAGCGCGGCCCCGGATTAAGGGGGGTAATGGATGGCCGGCCTCGCGCTTGGCCCTCTTCACCCAAAACCAGCGGCCGGCGCTGCTCCACGGCTAGGCCCGGGCTGGGATAGGTCGAGGCCTGTGGCCGCGCCACGAGGTGCCGAGTCATGTCTCAGGGTGAAGGTCATTCTGTTGTGTGCAATAGTTGGGCACCTCCCGGTGGGGTAAAGAGACACTTTGGTCTCCGCCAGTAACACACGGCTCTGGGTTGGGCACTTGCCGGAGAAGCGGCGATAAACGGAGCCAGTTTGGAGCTGGCTGCGGGTTGTCCTTCCGGGAGAGTACCGAGGATTACAAACTTCTGAACTGAGTTCAACATGTTTTAGTAGCACCGTTCCCCGGGCCAGAGAGTGCTCGGGGATGGGCACTTCTCTCCAGTGTTACACCTACCATCTAACTTATTTAAACAGTATACTTTTAGATGGATTCTAACAATTATGTTATTCGGTGATTTGCTCCCTGAGATTAGTCAACCTCTCCTCCATTCAATCATGCACTTCACTGTGGTCGCAACAAGATTCAGTAGAAACTGTGATATTTGAATGTTTGAAGAAACAGGACTAAGTTTTGAGAGGTCTGTACAATTTTAAATAAGATTACAACACAGGCCATTTAGAACATCTGCTTCATAAGAACGATCCATAACTCTTCCTGAAGCAATATAACAAACAGCCTTGAAGCCTCCCCATCGCTTCACTTTTTAACTTTGTGTTGCTTTAACTTTGATTTCACTACTCTCTTTGGCAAAGCATCAGCTGCAACAATACACTTTATTTTTAATATCAGTTATTGATATTTTCTTATTGCTCAATGGTGTGAGATCAGCTATCAAGTCACTCCACATCCTTTTTTTATGAGCATCTGTTTGTCATATGCTATAAAAGTTATCAAAGAAAACTATGAATAAATCATTTTATTAGTGTCTTTTTATCACAAATTTTAAGAGGAGTTAGTCATTTTTTTGTCTCCAGTTTCCTGAACAGTCTGATTTGGAAGAACTCAAACTATTTTACCAGCAGATGCCAGGCTAAGTGATCTGCCTTGGCCTGTGAATGGGATGTAATTTTCATTTTCTTAGTCTGTTTCTTAATCTGTACTACTACAGAGGAATTGGCATGCTGATAAGGATTGAATCCAGCTTCCCTAATGTATAGATACAGTTTTATTTGTGTTCGCGTACCCAGAAATGAGTTTTTGGTTAGAAGTCCATTTCAGATTGTGTACTAGAGAGTCGTGTACGTTCCACTGTACTCTGTGTAGTCGTACATTTTCACTATCTGATGCAAAATCCGCCAGAGAAAGGATTAGTTGAAAGATGGAACAGGATATTTTAATGAACTGCATTTAGAGTCTTAGAGATGTATAGCACGGAACAGAACCTTCGGTCCAACTCTTCCATGCCAACCAGAAATCCCAACCCAACCTAGTCCCACCTGCCAGCTCCTGGCCCATATCCCTCCAAATCCTTCCTATTCATATACCCATCCAGATGCCTTTTAAATGTTGCAATTTTACTTGTCTCCACCACTTCCTCTGGCAGCTCATTCCATACACATACCACCCTCTGAGTGAAATAGTTGCCCCTTGGGTCTCTTTTATATCTTTCCCCTCTCACCCTAAACCTATGCCCTCTAGTTCTGGACTCTCTGACCCCAGGGAAAAGGCTTTGTATATTTATCTTATCCATGCCCCTCATGATTTTATAAACCTCTATAAAGTCACCCCCCTCAGCCTCCGACGCTCCAGGGAAAACAGCCCCAGCCTATTCAGCCTTTCCCTCTAGCTCAAATCCTTCAGCCTTGGCAAATTCCTTGTAAATCTTTTCTGAACCCTTTCAGGTTTCACAACATCTTTGCGATAGAAAGGAGACCAGAATTGCACACAATATTCCAACAGTGGCCTAATCAATGTCCTGTACAGCCGCAACATGACCTCCCAACTCCTGTACTCGGTACTCTGACCGATAAACGAAAACATACCAAACGCCGCCTTCACTATCCTATTAACCTGTGACTCCACTTTCAAGGAGCTATGAACCTGCACTCCAAGGTCGCTTTGTTCAGCAACACTCCCTAGGACCTTACCATTAAGTGTATAATCCTGCTAAGATTTGCTTTCCCAAAATGCAGCACCTCATATT
>NC_057731.1:16677877-16708784 GCF_004010195.1 Chiloscyllium plagiosum
TTTGTTACTTCTTCAAAAAACTCAATCAAGTTTGTGAGACATGATTCCCCACGCACAAAGCCATATTGATTAGGGATAATCAGTCCTTGCCTTTCCAAATACATGTCCATCCTATCCCTCTGGATTCCCTCCAACAACTTGCCCACCACTGAAGTCAGGCTCACTGGTCTATAGTTCCCTGGCTTGTCCTTACCACCTTTCTTAAACAGTGGCACTACATTAGCCGACCTCCAGTTTTCCGGCACCTCACCTGTGATTATCGATGATACAAGTATCTCAGCAAGAGGCCCAGCAATCACGTCTCTAGCTTCCCACAGAGTTCTAGGGTATACCTGATCAGGTCCTGGGGATTTATCCATTTTAAGCATTTCAATCATCCAGCACTTCCTCCCCTATAGTATGGACATTTTTCGACATGTCACCATCTATTTCCCTACATTCTATATCTTACATATCCTTTTCCACAGTAAATACTGGTGCAAAATACTCATTTAGTATCTGCCCCTTCTCCTGCGGCTCCACACAAAGGCCGCCTTGCTGATCTTTGAGGGACCTATTCTCTCCCTAGTTACCCTTTTGTCAATACTCATTTAGTATCTGCCCCTTCTCCTGCAGCTCCACACAAAGGCCGCCTTGCTGATCTTTGAGGGACCCTATTCTCTCCCTAGTTACCCTTTTGTCCTTAAATGTATTTTGTAAAATCCCTTTGGATTCTCCTTAACTCTATTTGTCAAAGCTATCTCATGTCCCCTTCTTGCCCTCCTAATTTCTCTCTTAAGTCTACTCCTACTATCTTCTAAGGATTCACTCGATCTATCCTGTCTATACCTGACATATGCTTCCTTCTTTTTCTTAACCAAACCCTCCATTTCTTTAGTCACCCAGCATTCCCTATACCTCCCAGCCTTTTCTTTCATCCTATCAGGAATATACTTTCTCTGAACTCTCGTTATTTCATTTCTGAAGGCTTCCCATTTTCTAGCTGTCCCTTTACCTGCAAACATCTGCGCTCAATCAGCTTTTGAAAGTTCTTGCCTAATACTGTCAAAATTGGCCTTTTTCCAATTTAGAACGTCAACATTTAGATCTGGTCTATCCTTTTCCACCACTATCTTAAAGCTAACAGAATTATGGAGGCTGGCCCCAAAATGCTCCCTAACTGACACATGCCTTATTTCTCTGGAGTAGATCAAGTTTTGCACCTTCTCTAGTAGGTACATGCATGTACTGAATCAGAAAATGTTCTTGTACACACTTAACAAACTCTTCTCCATCTAAACCCTTAACACTATGGCAGTCCCAGCCAATGTTTGGAAAGTTAAAATCCCCTACCATAGCCACCCTATTATTCTTACAGATAGCTAAGATCTCCTTACAAATTTGTTTCTCAATTTTCCTCTGACTATTAGGGGGTCAATAATACAAGTATCCAGGAATATCCTCCATCAGCATAGATGCAATGCCTTCCCTTTATCAAAAATGCCACTCCCCCTTCTTTCTTGCTCCCTTTCTATCCTTCTTGTAGCATTTGTATCCTGAAACATTAAGCTGCCAGACCTGTCCATCCCTGAGCCATATTTCTGTAATTGCTATGCTATCCTAGTCACATGTTCCTAACTATGCCCTGAGTTCATCTGCCTTCCCTGTTTGGCCCCTTGCATTGAAATAAATGCAGTTTAATTTATCAGTTCTACTTTGTTCTGTGCTTTGTCCCTGGCTGCCCTGACTATTTGACTCGCCTTTGTTCTCAACTGTACCAGTCTCAGATTGAAATCTTTCCTCAATATCTCCCTGGGTTCCCCCTCTTTTCCACCCTCCCCACCCAGTAGTTTAAATCCTCCTGCGCAGCTCGAGCAAATTTCCCTGCCAGGATATTAGTCCCCTTCCAATTTAGGTGCAATCTGTCCTCCTTGTACAGGTCACTTCTACCCCAAAACAGGTTCCAATGATCCAAAAACATGAATCCTTCACCCGTACACCAGCTCCTCAGCCATGCATTCATCTGCTCTATTCTCCTATTCCTGCCCTTACTAGCTTGTGCACCGGAAGTAATCCAGATATTACTACTGTTGAGGACCTCCTTTTTTAAATTCCTGCCTAAATCTCTGTAATTTCCCTTCAGAATCTCAACCTTTTCCCTTCCTATATCGTTAGTTCCAATGTGTACAATGATCTCCTGCTGGTCCCTCTCCCTCTTGAGAACATTCTGCACCCTCTCTGAGACATCCTTGATCCTGGCACCAGGGAAGCAACACACCATTCTGATTTTTTGGTGCTGGCCACAGAAACGTCTGGCTGTACCCCAGATTAGAGTCCCCTAACACAACTGATTGCTTGGAACCCAACGTACCTCTCTTTACATTAGAGACAGTCTCAATATCAGAAACTTGGCTGTTCGTGCTACGTACCCCTAAGTGTCCATCTCTCCCTACACTTTCCAAAGCAGAATACTTGTTTGAAATAGGGATAGCCACAGAAGACACCTGCACTATCTGCCTACCTCTCTTATCTTTCCTGGAGTTAACCCATCAGAAACAAATCCTGAGACAGAGAGGGAGCGAGGAAAAAGGAAACTTAAGCTAACTCCAAGCCCCAGTGGAGAGGCATTGAATCAGAGGAGAGGGGCGGCACGGTGGCTCAGCAGTTAGCACTGCAGCCTCACAGCGCCAGGGACCCGGGTTCGATTCCTGCCTCGGGCAGCTGTCTGTGTAGAGTTTGCATGTTCTCCCTGTGTCTGTGTGGGTTTCCTCCGGGTGCTCTGGTTTCTTCCCACAGTCCAAAGATGTGCAGGTGAGGAGAATTGGCCATGCTAAATTGTTCAGAGTGTTTGCTTGGATTAGTCATGGGTAAATGTAGGGGAATGGGTGGGCTTTTCTTCGGAGTTGTGGACTTGTTGGGCCAAAGGGCCTGTTGCCACAGTGTAGGGAATCTAATGTAAAAAAAAAATGAATCAATTAACTGAATATTCAATTATCTGAATTCAATAGTGCCTGCCCAACTCGCTCGGATAATTGAGGTTCCTCTGTACACTTGAGCTATAATAGGTTTTTACAGAGTCAATATACTTCAGATTCCAGTTTCTGCAGTAATTTGCTCCTGCTTCATAATGATGTACAACATATACAAATGCCACAGCGTTGACATCGGGAGCTATTTCAACTTTGTACCAGCAGTAAATTTGTGCTTTGTTCAAGTTGAACTTGTTTGAATATTTGAATCTCAAGTTGCCACCAGCGTTTTTTTTTAATAAGTGTGCGACCCATATAATGTTTTTAGTTTTATAATTTCACTTTGCTGTAGATATAGAAAATGATTATCCTGACTGGTCTTTTAGATTCATTTTAAAATCAAGCTTTTTGCTGTGGTTCAAGAAGAGATTATGCCACTGCCTTCTCGAGGGCTGGGCAACTACTATCTGCTTTGGCATTGGTATCTGTTCTCAGCTACTATTTGTTGTCAATTTTAAGTGCAGATGGAAATTGAGAATAAAAATAAAAATAAAAACTGATCAATTCAGGAAAAAACTGCCAATTCTTCCTGACCTGAGCTTCTTTCCACCTGAGCAATCCTTTTGGTATCTTCCTGAGGTCTGCTGCGGAACTATCTCTATCAACAACATGACCAGTTTTTCTATCATGTAAAGACTTTTTAATCATGTCCTCTAGATTTAAGCCTCAATCATTGATATAAACCACAAGAGGTAAGGGGGTGGGGTGGGGGGGGGGTGGATTGGGAGGAACCTTGAATAAGAACACCTGTGACCAGCACACTTTGCTTCCTACCACTGATCCAATTTTGGATCATTGGATCTCATGGGCTTTTACTTTCTGACTAGTTTGTCAAGCGGAAAAGGAACATTGGAACAGGAGTAGGCCATTCAAGCATGTTGAGTCTGCTTCACCATCTAGTACAATGACGGCTGATTAAACGCTTCGATATCTTTAACCCACTTTATTCGCATAACCCTTTACACCATTGATAATCAAAAAAATTATCAAACTCTACTTTAAATATACACACTTAAATTTCCATGGTAAATTCCAAAGATTCATCACCCTCAGTAAACAGAATTCTCCTCCTATTGGTCCTAATTGATATCCCTCTTATTTTTAAATAGTGCCCCCTCCCCAACTCTGTCTATCCTTTTTAAGTAATTTCTAGGCTTCAATGGGAATCGCTTCTCATTCTTAGAAACTCTAGCTAATATGGACGAGTTCAAGAAAGCTTTTCAGAATGTCTAAGAGTAAGTCTGAACTGTTGTTGCACACTCTCTCTCTCTGGCAAAAGTAACTTTTTTTTTGAGATAAGGAGACCTGGTGTGGTCTAACCAAGCTCTTATGCAACTGAAGCAAGACTTCACTACTCCTGTCGTGAATGTGCTTGCAAAAAAAAAGCTAACGTTCAAGAGTCTTCTGATAGCTTACTACACCTGAATGGTAACTCCCAGTGATCTACTGAAAAAGACAGTCCAGTCCCTTCTCATGTTTACACTTTCCAACTTCTCTCTTTGAGGAATGTTATGCACATCTGTTCCTTCTACCTCACATTTTTCCATATTATATTTCATCTGCCTTGTTCTTGCCTAATCACCTAAGCCTGTCCAAGTTCCCCCAAGAAACATTTTCCATCTTCCTCAGCACAGACTTCTGCTTCGCTTTATATCATCTGCAAATTTGGAAATATTATATTGGTCCACGAGATCGAATTATTGAGATACAGGCAGTTACTGGGTTGTGAATGGATTCTGTTCTGGAGTCTGTTTGCAAGTCTTTGTCTCCAAATTGAAACACATTGGAAAGTGTAAGCACAGGAAATGTTTGTGTGTGGATCTTTAAAAACTAAATCAAGTATGGGATCATATTAGTAAATACTAACATTTGTAAGTCTGATGTTGATTGAATCAGGGACTGCTTGTATATTAAATAAAGCTGGGTCTGAACTAATGATTCTTGTAATACCCTACTAGTCGCATTGTGAAAACTTGACAATGACCCATTTATTTCTGCTCTGTCCCTGTATGTTAGCCAATTGTTTAATCAGTGCTAGTACCTTACCTGGTGTACTGTATATTTTAATTTTCCTGACCAATCTTGTGGGAGTCCTTGTCCAAAGTCTTCTGCAAAATCCAAATATATTCTATTAATTCCTCTCGACAATTTTGTTAATAACATCTTCATAGAGTCAGAGATCTACAGCACAGCAAAAGGCCCTTTGACCTCATCGATCTGCACTGGTCAAAAACAACCACCACCTATTCTAATCCCATTTTCCAGCACTTGGCCCATAGTCTTGTATGCCTTGGTGTCATAGTATACGTTTAACTTGTTCTTGAATATTGTGAGGATTGCAGCATCTACCACCCTTTTTGGCAGAGTTCCAGATTCCAGTCATTGGAATCTGGTGAAAACCAAATCCTCACATCTCCAAACCTCCAGCCCCTTCCCTTTAATGATATGTCTCCTAGTCATTGATCCCTCCATGGAAAAAGATTTCTTCCTGTCTTTGTCCCCTCATAATTTTACACATCTCAGTTATGTCCCCTGACCCCCTTAGCCTTCTCTGCTGCAAGAGAAACAGCCCTATTTTCTTAGAATCCCTATAGTGGTGAAACAGGCCATTCAGCCCAACAAGTCCACACCCACCCTCTGAAGAGTAACCTACACGGACCCATTCCCCTACTCTATTACTCTACCCTGACTAATGCACCTAACCTACACATCCCTGATCACTCTGGGCAATTTCGCATGGCCAATTCACTTAACCTGCACATCTTTGGATTGTGGGAGGAAACCCACATAGACAAGGAGAGAAAGTCGCCTGAGGCTGGATCAAACTCTAGTCCCTGGCACTGAGGCAGCAGTGCTAACCAATGAGCCACCATGCTGCCCTATTCTAGCTAACCTCTCTTCATAACTAAAACTCTAATATTTTGGAAAAGCAATTTTGAATTTAAATAGGTTAGTTGTGAGGGTATGAAAGTGGACCCAGTGAAAGTGAGCTTGCAAGGACATCCAAGGACGTTTCGTAGAGGCAAAAGTATTTTTATAGTTTTGTTTGAGGTGCAAATCAACAATGATAAATATGTTATTGCAACCAGTACCATTCTGACTTGATGTTCATGCAACTGTTGTTGCAATAGTGAAATGTGTTAAGAAGCCTCCCTTTTCCCTTCCTAGCCCGTGGCTCAGATCTTCCCAAAGTGAGAATCAAGATTCTCAGTGGGGGCAGAAGCTGAAAGTTTTGGCTTGTGAGCTCCAAGGAAGTGATGAACGCCATGGGGCTGTCTGATTGACCTAACAGCTGCCCTCCCACATTAGCAGACAAGCCCCTTGAACATTTCCAGTCCTCCTCTGCCTCCACTGCTGCTGCCGCTGCCGCCTCCTACAAATACATCCCTACTTTTACTGAGGGATCTTGACGATGACTATCAAGCCTTGAAGTGATGTTATATTGGGGCAAAGTTTGGGAAATGCAGCTGATAGATGATGTGCCACACTGGTAAAGACTATACCTGACTGGGAATCAGTCTGGGATCTTTACAGTGTTAACCCACATATTGCTTTTACAGGGAAGTATTGGGAGAGTTTGTCTTGTTTGACCAAACACTTTCTTACTCAAGCACTTTGAAAACTCAATGGTTGTCCCTTAATTGTTGCATTTGTGAGCAATTTCTTGCTTGACATTGATCTTTTATTATTGCAGCAATGTACAATTTGATATTTGTCTCTGTCATTTCAGATGGCTTTCTTAGATCAAAAGAGCATTTGGTGGAAATTTAATACAAATTGTCTTGGAGTTGCATCCAATAACCTGTCTACAGATGACAGCACTTTCAATTTGAGATGCTATTCAGGAGTTCTACTTATGTTTACATTTCTACCGATCGCTTACTTGAAGCAGCAATGTAGTAATATGTTATATTTACTGAAATGTCTCCCATTTGCAGCCTGCAGCCAACAAGAAACCTGAGAATGAATAACCCTTCCATCAAGAGAATAGTGACCAATGTTATCAAATCTCCTGAGGATAAACGTGAATATCGCGGATTGGAACTCTCTAATGACATTCGTGTGTTACTCATTCATGATCCCACTACTGACAAGTCTTCTGCAGCCCTGGATGTTCACATTGGTACTAATATCAGTTAAAATATTAATGGTTCTTCTGTGTATCCTTTGTGAAATGTGCTTTTGGTATACAATCTTGATTGTTCCTGCTTACACAGTGGTTCAGCGGTTAGCACTGCTGCCCGTCTGTGCCAGCGACCTGTGTTAAATTCCAGCCTTGCAGCGGTCTGTGTGGAGTTTGCATGATCTTCCCATATCTGCATGGGTTTTCTGTCAGGTGTTACATTTTCCTCCCACAGTCCAAGGATGCGCAGGTTAGGTGGATTGACAATATTAAATTGCCCCATAGTGTCCAGGGATATGCAGGCTGGGTAGATTATCCGTGGTAAATGCTAATTGGGGCAGACTCAATGAGTCGAATGGTCTCTATGTACACTGTGATCCTGTTCTGTTTTTAATTATTATCAAACTGGACCAACGCAAAAAGAATGGGCATAGCCATATGATTTTGTCTTATCCTTCAGACCAAAGCAATTTATAGTGCTGTATCTTTGAAATAGTTATGACCATGTTTTAGAAAAGCAGGAGGATGATGAGGTTATGACCTATGCATTCTTTTTAACACACGATAAACTAGTTAATCAATTATCATCCATTTTTGCCTGACTTTGAAAGCTTTCATATGATACCGGGGTTGATAAGTCAACTATTTTGACTCTTATCGTATCTAATCGGCACATTGAACTTACCATTTTAATTAGCACAATCACTTCTACTTTGAGATTTTTTTTTAACTCCTGGTTCTTTTGCTGAAACTGCAAGCTCTAATTTCATGAACATTCTTCGTGTACTGTGTTGCTGAGCACTCAGCCTTAGTTGAGCTGCAGTTCATTTCAGTTAAGCTGAAACCAGAGCCATTATCTTTGCTTCTGCCAATAGCTTTAAACCTTTGTCAACAGTTCACCTTCTGGCCACTTTCTCAGGTTGAGCTCAGCTTTTCACCACCCCCGTGCCCTACCTGCTGCACGTTGTGCTTTGGTTGCGTATCTCTGTCATGTCGATTGCTGACTTGGAGCTTTGCAGCAGCCACAGGTTATTCTTTTTTTGATGTACGTTGCTGAAATAATTATATCTGGCTGTTCAAATGCTGGTCAACCATTCGTCATCCATGCTGTTTAGGTTTAAAGTGATTCCAAATTCTACTCCCCATACCCTAGTTCTGCTCACTATATCTGCAATTGTCCATTTTGGCCTTTTTTGGTTTAAGGCCCCCAACATCGTTCAAAACCCTTTATTGGTTTGTATGCCTCTGATTCCTGTAAATGTCACCTGTCATAGAATCCTACAATGTAGAAAGAGACCATTCTGCCCATTGAGTCTGTGCTGACCCTCTGAAAAATGTCCCATCCCCTCCACCTATCCGTGTGACCCTGCATTTACTGTGGCAATCCAGGTAGCCTGCACATCTGTAGAAACTATGGGCAATTTAGTCTGACCACTTGGCACAAATCACCTTTCTTCCATCTTTTACCTTTTTATACATTTTTGTCTCCCTTTTGTCCCACCATTACTGGCTTTTTTTTTTCTGCTATTTAGGTAGTTTCTGGATTTCCTTATTTGAATATATAACAAACTTAGCAGAATATTCATAATTTCCTTGCTAGAATGTTAGAAAGAATATCTCTCAGAAGGAAAATGAGAATTCCCTGCAAGAGTTTGAGTGGTTCCAATTTGTTAATCGTTATTCAATTCTTTGGACCTAAAGTCCTTTTTTATTGCATTAAATAGTTATGCGCTCAACAATTTTACTCCATTTAAAAATGGAAAATAAACTATTACAAAACAAATTTAAAGATTTTAAAATATCACAAGCCCTTGCCTGTTGTCTCTCGTTCCTTTTATGTATCGAGCCTGTGTCTTTCCCTGGACCTGTACTCTCTAAATTCCTATCAATTAAAGTTACTTAATTATCTTTTTTAAAAAAAGATTATCCAACTGGCTGATATTTGACTTTTTCTTGTCATTCATTTGAATTAACAAACATTGACTATACTATTTCTACAAGTCAGCAAGTTTGTCTGTCAAGATATAAGGTTGTAATCGTACAATTTAATTGTATTATTTTAAAAACGTCCTTTTTAACTGAGAGTGCTTTGAACATTGTTTCACACTTCCTATTGTGCATTTCCTATTGTATGTTTTTTAAAAAATATGCTCATTCATCATTTAATAAATATTTTTGAATGTTATAAGCAAAATGTTTAGGATTTAAGCACAACCTTTAAACTGTCGTTTTCCTAATTTTTATTTTTGTTTCAGGCTCCTTGGCAGATCCCAAAGAGATACCTGGACTTGCCCATTTTTGTGAACATATGCTTTTCTTAGGAACTGAGAAGTATCCAAAGGAGAATGAGTACAGTCAGTTCCTCAGTGAACATGCTGGGAGCTCAAATGCATTTACCAGTGGGGAACATACCAACTACTATTTTGATGTATCAAATGAGCATTTGGAAGGTGCCCTGAATCGGTAATTGTCGATAGAATAGTTAATTTCCTTGTTTTGTGTGTTCATCTGTCTGTTAGCAGCTGCACACTGTTGTTGCACTTCTTTCGCTTTATACCAGACCTTCTGTTTAGATGAAAAACCCCATTATGTGTGACCCTTCATATAGTTTGAGGAGTGGAACAGCTCATTTCAATGTGCTTACTTGGGGAAGCTGACCTTTTTGTAATTGGATGTACTTATCTTGTTTTCATATCTTAACAGGTGTAAGTAACTTATGCAAAATTAATTTCCAATACTTTTCTGGCAGAGGGCTTTTGTACATTTGAGAACTTGTGTACTTCTCCTACTTCCTCCACTTCTAGCAAATTGTTTTGGCCTTTTAAATAACAGCATTGGACGTTAATTAAAATATAAAATTCTCAATCAAGTCACCTGTCCGATAGTCTTTTGCTCCCCCCACCCCCAGCCTAGATGAATGGGACAGGCTTTAGCTTGGCTATTGCTGCCAGAATATGCCTGGCATGCACAGATTAGGGTGCACACCTTATTTAGTGGAATATTGGCTGAATTGAGAGTGTTAGGCATCCTCACCCTTGTTGGTCCATCCGATTTTACCTTGGAGAAAGTGAGGACTGCAGATGCTGGAGATCAGAGCTGAAAATGTGTTGCTGGAAAAACGCAGCAGGTCAGGCAGCATCCAATGAGCAGGAGAATCGACATTTCAGGCATGAGCCCTTCTGCCACAGAAGAAGGGCTCATGCCCGAAACGTTGATTCTCCTGCTCCTTGGATGCTGCCTGACCTGCGCTTTTCCAGCATCCGATTTACCTCCATTGCATCCATTCTGGACAGAACTCATGCCTTTTGAAATGCTCAAAACTATCAAAATAATCAGATATTCAAAAACATTAATTCTAACTACAGTCAGTTCTTTATAATGTGATGGTTTTTTTTAGATTAGATTCCCTACAGTGTGGAAACAGGCCTTTCGGCCCAACAAGTCCACACCGACCCTCTGAAGAGTAACCCACCCAGACCCATTTCCCTCTGACTAATGCTATGGGCAATTTAGTTTGGCCAATTCATCTGACCTGCACATCTTTGGATTGAGAGGAAACCCATGCAGACACTGGGAGAATGTGCAAACTACACACAGTCACCTGAGGCAGGAATTGAACCCAGATCCCTGGCGCTGAGGCAGCAGTGCTAACCACTGAGTACTATGCTGCCCTGTGCAACTGTGTGTTAGAGAAAAGTTGTGCATTGCAAACAGTGTTTAGTGTTGGCAATGTAATCATGTTACAGCTAACACAAATTTTTAAAAGTTTGTCCTTTAGAAACAGCATCCCTAATTTATCAAACAGGTTACATTGAATTTACGTTGCCGAAACGCACATAATAGCAGAATGACCTGTACTCCTAGAAGATGTCAGGCAAAATTATATGCAGTCTCCTTGATAACTGTCTACAAAAACCCTGTAAAGCTGAATCCAGTATTGGGGTTTGGAGCTCAGCTAATGAATTTCCATGCATAGCTGCTTAAAAAAAGTTCAATAGAGTCAAATACATAATACATATTTTCAGTAGTGGCCTATTTTTCCACAGCTTCAGAATGCTCAGCAGATGGTTGGACGATTGATCAAAGAAAAGTTAACTCTCAGGATTCAAATGACATTGGAATTTAAGTACTGTTGAATGCAGTGAAGCAATTTTATCCCCAATGTTAAGCGCACTAATACCACTAGCACTTAAATAATTCTGGTCTGTTTATTGGTGTTGACATCTTGAAAAGAGCTGTGTCACATTTAATATGTACTAATACAGAGGAAACTTGATTATCCAAATACCAGTTATCTGAAAATTGGATTATTCGAAGGAGATCTCAAGGTCCCGAGAGAAACAAAATGATGTGTTTCCAGCAGTGATTGTGTCTTTTGTTTAGTGATTATCTCTCTCTTGCGCTCCCCCCACACACACTGGTGTGTCTACAGAATGGTGTACCCTAACACCCCCCCCCCGGAATAATCTCTCCAACATTGTCCTGTACAGGGCAAACGTGGAACCTGTCAAAAGTTGTGTGTGGCTGTGCTATTTGGGGACTTACCCCACAAAGGCAGCAGTCTTGTTGTGCAGTCCGGTTGCCCTAGAAGGGGTCCAAGGGCTTGACAGGTGGCGGTGAGGGGGGTGTGGGGTTGGACGAGGTTGAGTGGGCAGGGTTGGACAGGATTGGGGGCCCGGGATGTTATATGCTGCTGCAGTCTCCTGAATAGGGAGCAGACTTTAAAACTCCGAGCCCCAGAGGATAGGGATTTAATCGATTATCTGAGCGCAATATTGTCCACCCATCACATTCGGATGATAGAGTTTCCACTGTACATTGAAATGCAAATTGTCAGCACCTTTCAAACTTACTTGTCAAATATTTTGTGCAAATGAACTTGTGCTCACACCACCTCTGAACTCCAGTAAACTGCATCGTCTACCAAAACTGGCCTGACTTGGTGGCAATAGTGAGGAGTTGAGAGTGGGATGCTGGAAAGGAGCAGCAGGTGAGGCAGCATCAGAGGAGAAGGAGAATTGTTGTTTCAGACAAGAGCCCTTCATCGGAAATTAATGAGGCAATAGTGAGGAGTCTAGAATGTCCTTTCCTCCATTAGACCAGAAATAGACAGGATTGCAGAACACCAACATTGGACCTGGTTCCTTAAAATTGCACGTGAGAGAAATCTCAGAATACAGTCTTATCTGCCATTTTTAAATCCTGGCTCTTCCATTCCAATATTGACTGATATTTGAAAATTTAGCCCTATAATTTTATTTTTGGAATTTAGTAAGTATTCATCCTATCAATCAGAGCTCTGGTAGCAAGGCAGTGTTATTCTACTTCTATTTTCTTTCTTTCTGAAGCTTGCCATTGACCACTTGCGTAGATAGCAGTAAATAGGTAATATTTTAACCAAACACCATTTATGATACTTTGCTGATAAGTAGTCTGTCTCTGTTGGAATTTTGCTCTGTATTGTTTTAGGCACATGCAGTGTAGCTCTCTTTTTAAAGCAAATGTCGTGCAATGTGGATGTTTGTACCTTGAAGCTTTACTTAATCACTTTTTTTAATATAAATTAGGTTTGCCCAGTTTTTCCTTTGCCCTTTGTTTGATGCCAGCTGTAAAGATCGAGAAGTCAATGCTGTTGACTCTGAGCATGAGAAAAATCTAATGAATGATGCTTGGAGACTGTTCCAGTTGGAGAAATCTACAGGCAACCCAGAACATCGGTTTAGTTCATTTGGAACAGGTTAGTCTTTAATACCAGTTCTGATGAAGGATCACAGACTTGAAATGTTACCTTGATGATCTAAACAAGATTTGGATAGTCCATTGCTTCTCTCCTCCCACCCCTATTCCACTACACTTAGCGTAAATATAAATGCTTTATCCAGCTACTGATATCTCCAATTATACTCTTTTAATTCTAAATCTAGTATGGATAAAGATCCATCAACCCAAAATTCTTTTCCGACATGGCCAAATTATACATTTTGTGAAAACGAGACTTATTTGCAAAGATATGAAGTGATGAACACAGTTTGAAGTATAAATGTCTACCCTTCTTTAAAAAAAATGTGATCTCTACCTTTTTCTTGTGCAAGTTATAAGCCCTCTCCCTCGACCAGAAACTATACTGGACCAGGCACAAAGATACTGTGGCTGCAAGAGCAGATCAGAGGCTGGAATTCTGCAGCAAGTAACTCTTCTCCCAACTTCCCAAAACCTGTCTTCCATCTGCAAAACACAAGTAATGTGTGACAAACCACTTTGCTGAATAGTGCAGCTCCACCAATACTTGAGAAGCTGAGCACACCCATGAAAAGAATCCTGGTATCTGGATTGGTACCCATCCGTCAATGTCAGCACTCACTCCCAATGCCAGTGCACAGTGGCAGCAGTATATACCATTTACAAGATGCACTGCAGAAATCACCTAGGCTCTGACAACAGCAGCTTCCAGTTTTGCAATCTCTATCACCTAGAATGACAAGAACAGCAAATTCATGGAAACACTGCCATCTGCAAGTTCCCCACTCACCATCCTTATTTTGCACGATATTACTATTTTTTTCTCTGGATCAGAATCCTGAAACTTCTTTCTGAATAACACTGTCAGTATACCTAAATCAAAATGAGTGTGAAGGTTCACGAAGGTGGTTCATCATACCTTATCTCTGCAGTAACTTAACAGGGCACTTGGTTCAAGGGCATTAGGAATTGGCACCAATGCTGGTCAGCCAACAATGTCCACATGTTGTGAATTTATTTATATATCATATGCATTTTTCATGTATTAACATAATTACTATTCGAACTGGACTCTCTTGAACTTGGATGTTTATATTGATATATGAATATAGCAGTGTCATTTTTTTTGGATGAACATACAATTATTGCTTGAAGATTTCTATTCTACATTCTTAACTATTCAAATGATTTTTGAACTTGTACTTTGTTTTAAATAGACATTGTCCTATTAAATTGATGTATCTGTTAGTAACTGAGAAATACACATGCTGATAGGCCAACAAAATAAACTTGCATTCAGGCATTTTAAAGTCCAAAGGGTTGCTTTTTCTTCATTATTCTTTCATGGATGGTGGTGTTACTGACCAGGCCAGTATTTGTTGCCTATCCCTAATGTCCTCAAACTAGTAGCTTGCTCAGTCATTTTAGAGGACAGTTAAGAGTCCAGCCATATTAATGTAGGTCTGGAGTCACATGTAGACCAGATCAGATAAGGAATCAGATTTGGTCCTTAAGGAATGTTGATGAATCTGATGGTATTTTATATATTCAGTTGGTGGAGGAATTTGAACCCATGTTCTCCTATCTCTGGATCACTAATAATATTATCATGATACCACATTTGTCCTAAATTTTTCAACTTTTTTTTATCTGTTGTCTTTCAAAACTGTTAATCTTAGCTAGCTGACCAATCTCCGATCAGCCAGGTAGACTCCAGTAGGTCAGGATGTTTACCTTCAACAAAAATGTACCTTCAACATGACCGGGGCAATGTGTGCTAGTGTATGGTTTCTGTTCAGCATGGATCAATCACTTTGGCTGCTGCTGCTTCATTTATAATCAGTTCATCAGCTGCTTCATAAAAGCAGGCAGAAATACTCAGCAACTGCAAAACAAAACTTCTGTGCATTTTAACATTTGCTGTTTGCTCAAGTTTGAAGATTAAGCTTGCTTTTATTATATTTTAAATGTATTTGACTCCACTGTAATTAAGTTGAAAATTGTTCACTCCTCACTCTAGTCTTCACAATAATCTGTGCCTTAGTCTCAGTGGTGTGTATTTTCAAGTTGTCTCTAACTTGGATTCAAACTAATTTTGTATTTGTCATTGAGGTGGCACAGTGGCTGTCTGTGTGGAGTTTGCACATTCTCCCCATGTCTGCATGGGTTTCCTCCAGGTGCTCCAGTTTCCTCAATCCAAAGATGTGCAGGTCAAGTGAATTAGCCATGCTAAATTACCCATGGTGTTAGGTGCATTAGTGAGGGGTAAATGTAGGGTAGGGGGAATGGGTCTGGGTGGGTTACTCTTCAGAGGGTAGGTGTGGATAGTTGGGCTGAAGGCTGTCTCCATACTGTAGGGAATCTTAATCGAATCTAATTTCTCTGTCCTGTAGAAAAGGAGAATTTAATATAGAATGCTTTCCTTGCTGACAAATTACATTTAACAATTTGAAAGAAATTGGTGAAAAGCAAGGAAAAGAGAAATTGAGCCATTTGAAAGAACAGGTTGGAAATAAAAACTGTTGCAGCACTGTGGGAACATGTACCATAAGCATATGTTGCTGTAGCTTGACTTTTGAAAATAGTGTCTTTAAAGAATATCTTGGAGGTTTTTACCAAAAGCAATGCACTTTCAATTATACTCTAATACAGCAGTATAATTTGGCAAGAAGTTTAATTTTAAAAATTGGACAGCGAGAAAGTGATTTTTTTTCAACAAAACCCATTTAAACAGGAAGATATTAAGTGAGTGAAAAATTGAGCTGAATGGTTACTGAATGATTGATTGATCAGTTCTCTTGATTTCACTTGCATGTACACAGATTAATTTGAGTGCTTGCATTGGACAGGCCACAAGAGAATTGTGCGCATCCTGTATTTTCAGAGATTTGTCAAACTATTCTGTGACTGATGTGAAAGCACCAATATGGGTGTGAGAAAATCATCGAAAATTATCTGAATATTACAAGATGGCAGAAAGAATGCCTGCAGTTTTTCTAAAATTGGTTTGCTTATTTTAACTTTTTTTTTCTGCCTGAAGTGTCAACATTGTTTTCTGTCTTCAGTGTTTCATATGATTGAAGTCCATTAAATAAAAGTTAGAATCATTCAATAATTCTTGCACCGAAGGAGGCCATTTAGTTTGTGAAGTCCATTAACACTGTCTGTAAGGGCAATTTAGCTATCCAACTTTGATGTCTTTTTTTAATTTGCCCATAAATTTACAATTCTTTCCCTTCAATTAGTTATCCAGTCCCTTTTGAAGGGCACAATGGAACCTGCCTCAACCACCTGCTGAACCAGTGCATGCCAGATCATCACTGCCTATTGCTTTTCTGTTCTTTTGCTAGTCACTTTAACTTTGCTTCCACTGTTTTGCAATGTTTCAGCCAATAGGAACAGTTTCTCCCTCTGTATTTTGAACAGATTGTTTACAAACACCTCTAGCAAATC
Organism: Chiloscyllium plagiosum; assembly: GCF_004010195.1. Lineage (NCBI taxonomy): Eukaryota > Metazoa > Chordata > Chondrichthyes > Orectolobiformes > Hemiscylliidae > Chiloscyllium > Chiloscyllium plagiosum. Next base: position 16,694,201 of record NC_057731.1, read on the forward strand.
ACCTTTCAATTTTCTTGAAGGAAAGCAACTGTGTTCTTGTGAACCTTTTCTGTCCCATCTCGAAAACCTTGCTGTTCTTATTTAGTGTCTCCAATCAGACACACTTTTCCAATTGAGATTAAATCAATGTTTTGTTCAGGTTTATTATAACTTCCTTCTATATCTTTACTTTTATTTATAAAACTTCAGGATCCTCTATACCTTTATTAACCATCTTCTCAGCTTGGCCTGCCATCTTCAATGCTAAGAGAACAGGTAGCAAGTCGCCCTTCTGTTCCTACACTCAGTTAGAATTGTGCCTTTTTATTTTCTGTTGTGATTTCTCGGAAGTCGTTTTTTTTTTAAATAATCTGCAATATCAACAGTGAACTTTCAATGAACCCTTTTAAAGAAACCATTCAGAAAACTAAACAATCTTTCAAAAATTAATGCCTTCAAGCAATGTTAACTGCAGAGCATCTTTGGGGGAAAAAAGCTTATTTTAGAAAAAATATAATCAACCTGTTCGGACTGTTATTCCACCCTTTGGAGCAGGTGGGACTCTAACCTGGACCTCCATTTGACCATGAGGACCCAAAGCATCCTTGTAACAGTGTTTGGGTAATATTAAAAGCATCCTTGTAACAGTATCCAAAAATCACTTCGCACTCCAGTGTTAAATTTCAAGTGCAATGCCTCTTCCTGTATCATCAATCTGTCCATGTCCCTTGAAGTCTATCTCTAGCCTTCTCTTAATTCATACTACAGTTTTGTAGTATCTGCAAATTTTAAAATTATGCTTGTACACCCAGTCTGTGTCATGAATGAATGTCGAGGAAAAATTGATCCTGGTGCCAATCCCTAATGAATTCCACTGTATATGGAAATGATTATGACTGTGTTCTAGGCTGATGCTTGGTGTAACACAAGTCTTCACCTTATTAGGAAGGAGGACTTGTCAGGGAGATTAAGTATGGTTGTTGGTGTCTGGGTTGATATTGGGTGATCTACTCAATTTTGTTCAACATTTCAGTAGCACTTTGATAGAACTGAGAGCTTGCTGGTCACTTTGAATTCTGTAGATCTGGAATATATATATTCCAGACCATATAAGGAAAGTTAAGTAAACAAATGAGAGAAGATGAGAGGCAATTATATGGAGTGTAGAGTCTGCTCCCCATTCAGTGTGATCATGTCTGACCTCCAACTTCAGTTTTCCTGATGACCTCATATATTTCTCCATTCTCTGAAAGACCAAACATCTGTCTATTTCAACCTTTTGAATATGTTTAATATTAGTGTGTCTGTAGCCTTCTGAGGTCAAGGGTTCCAAAGATTCAAAACCCTTTTCAGTGTATAAATTTCTCCTCCTCTGTTCTAAATAGTCATAGCATGTACAGCATGGAAACAGACCCTTCGGTCCAACTCGTCCATGACAACCAAATATCCTAACCTAAGTTAGTATTTGCCAGCACTTGGCCCATATCCCTCGAAACTCTTCTTCTTTGTGTACCCATCCAGATGCCTTTTAAATGCTGTAATTATACCAGCCTCGTCCACTTGCTCTGGCAGCTCATTCTAAACACTCACCACCCTCTGTGTGGAACAATTTTCCCCATTGGTCCCTTTTATATCTTTCCCCTCTCACCCTAAACCTATGGCCTCTAGATCTGGACTCCCTGCACCCCAGGCAAAAGACCTTGCATATTTATTCGATCCATGCCCCTCATGATTTTATACACCTCTATAAGGTCACCCCTCGGCCTCCGGTGTTTCAAGGAAAGCAGCCTCTCCCTATTGCTTAAAACCTCCAACCTGGCAACATCCTTGTAAATCTTTTCTGAACCCTTTCAAGTTTCACAACATCCTTCTAACAGGAAGGAGACCAGAATTGCATGCAATATTCCAACAGTGGCCTAACCAATGTCCTGTACAGCCGCAACATGACCCCTCAACTTCTACACTCAATGCTCTGACCAATAAAAGAAAGCATCCCTAACCCTAACCCCCCTTCACTATCCTATCTACCTGTGACTCTACTTTTCAAGGAGTTGTGAACCTGCACTCCAAGGTCTCTTTGTTCACTCCTGTTCACTCTGATTTGCTTTTCCAAAATGCAGCACCTCTCATTTATCTAAATTAAACTCCATCTGCCACTCCTCAGCCCGTTTGCCCATCTGATCAAAATCCTGTTGTACTCGAAAAGTAACCTTTTTGCTGTCCACTGTACCTACAAGTTTGGTGTCATCTGCAAACTTATTAGCTATACCTCCTATGTTCACATTCAAATCATTTATGAAAATAACGAAAAGCAGCCGACCTAGCACCGATCCTTGTGGCACTCCATTGGTCATAGGCCTCCAGTCTGAAAAACAACTCTCCACCACCACCCTCTGTCTTCTACATTGCTACTTCTCCCTGTATTCCATGAGCTCAGCCTCCCATGAGGAACCTTGTTGAATGCCTTACTGAAGTCCATATAGATCACGTTTACCGCTCTGACCTCATCAATCCTCTTTTGTTACTTCTTCAAAAAACTCAAATAAAGTTTGTGAGACATGATTTCCCATGCACAAAGCCATGCTGACTATCCCTAATCAGTCCTTGCCTTTCCCAATACATGTAAATCCTGTCCCTCAGGTTCCCTCCAACAACTTGCCCACCACTGAGGTCAGGCTCACCGGTCTATAGTTCCCTGGTTTTTCCTTACCACCTTTCTGAAATAGTGGCACCACATTAGCCAACCTCCAGTCATCCCTGAGACTATAGATAATAACAATTATCTCAGCAAGGGGTCCAGCAGTCACTTCCATAGCTTCCCACAGAGTTCTACAATACACCCGGTGAGGTCCTGGTGATTTATCAGTTTTTATGCATTTCAAGACATCCAGCACCACCACTTCTGTAATATGGACCTTTTTTTGAGATGTCACTCTCTCTATTTCCCCACATTCCATTTCTTCCATGCCCTTCTCCACAGAAAATAATGATGTGAAATAATCGTTTAGTATTTCCCCCCCCCCCCCCCCCAATCTCCTGCAGTTCCACACATTGGCTGCCTTGCTGATCTTTCCTAGTTAACCTTTTGTACTTAATGTATTGGATTCTCTTAACCCTATTTGCCAAAGCTATCTCATGTTCCTTTTTTTTCGCATTCCTGATTTCCCTGTTTAAGTATACTTCTACTGCCTTTATACTCTTCTAAGGAATGATTTGATCTCTCCAGTCTATACCTGATATATCCTTTTTTTTTATTCCAGGAGAAAGTGAGGACTGCAAATGTTGGAGATCAGAGTCACGAGTATGTTGCTGGAAAAGCACAGCAAGTCAGGCAGCATCTGAGGAGCAGATTCCTGATGAAGGGCATATGCCCGAAACGTTGATTCTCCTGCTCTTTGGATGCTGCCTGACCTGTGCTTTTCCAGCAACACATTCTCGACCATATTCTTTAGTCATTTTTCTCAACCAAAACCGCAATTTCTCTAGTCATCCAGCTTTTCATACACCTCCCAGCCTTTCCTTTCACCCTAACAGGAATATACTGTCTCTAGATTCTTGGAGTTATCTTTTTTTTTTTGAAGGCTTCCTATTTTCCAGTCGTCCCTCTTCATACAAACGCCTGCGCCCAATCGGCTTTTGAAAGTTCTTGGCTAATACTGTCAAAATTAGCCTTCCTCCAATTTAGAACTTCAACTTTTCCATCACTTTTTTAAAACTAATAGAATTATGGTCAGTGGCCCCAAAGTGCTTCCCCACTGACACCTCAGTCACCTGCCCTGTCTTATTTTCCAAGAGTAGGTCAGGTTTTGCATCTTTGCTAGTAGGTACATCCACATACTGAAGCAAAGTTTTCTTGTGCACTTTTAGCAAATTTCCTCTCCATCTAAACTCCTAACACTATGGCAGTCCCATGTTTGGTAAGTTATAATCCCCTATTATTCCTACAGATAACTGAAATCTTTTTTTACAAATTTGTTTCTCAATTTGCCACTGACAGTTAAGGGGTCTATAGTGCAATCCCAAAAAGTGAACATTTTTCTTATTCCTCAGTTCCATCCGAATCACTCTTCCTGTAACCTCCCCCCTCCCCATTTTCTATCCTTCTATAGCATTTGTATCCTGGAACATTTAAGCTGTCAGTCTTGTCCATTCCTGAGCCACAATTCTGGAATTGGAATGAACTTCCAGTCCCCACCCAACTTTACTATTTAAATCCTCCCAACCACCTCCAGCAAATCTCCCTGCCAGTATGTTAGTCCCCTGGTGAATTGAGGTTCAATCTATCCTCCTTGTATGGGTCACTCCTACCCCAGAAGCGATTCCAATGATCCAAAAATGTGAACCCTTCTCCCCATACCAGCTCCTTAGCCATTCATTCAAATGTCCTTTCCTCCTATTTCTACCCTCATAGCTCGCAGCATTGGCAGTAATCTAGATGTTACTACCGTCGAGGGCCTCCTTTTTTAAATTCCTTCCTAACTTTCTATATTCTCCCTTCAGAATATCATCCTTTTCCATTCCTATGTCTTGGTTCCAATGCGTACAATGACCTGCTGGTCCCTCTCCCTTTGAGGACATTCTGCACCCTCTCTGAGATATCCTTGATCTGGCACCAGGGAGGCAACATACCATTCTAACTTTTTTTTGCTGCGGGCCACAGAAACTTCTATCTGTGCCTCTGAGTAGAGAGTCCCTGAACACAATCGATTGCTTGGAACCTGATGTATCCCTCATTATATTAGAGCCAGTCTCAATCCCGGAAACTTAACTGTTCGTGCTACATTTCCCCACAAGAGTCCACCACCCTCTCCGTTTTCCAAAACAGCATACATGTTTGAAATGGGGATAGCCACAGAAGACTCCTGCACTACCTGCCCCTACTGCTACCTTTCCTGGAATTAACCCATCTAGCTGATGGTATCTGTGGCTTTTGTCCCTTCCTATAATTGCCATCCATCACACCCCCTAGCTCTTGTAAATTCCTTATTGCCTCCAACTGCAGCTGCAACCAATTAATGCGATCTGATGGGTCTTTGGTTGCAATTCCTTTCCTGCAGGCATAATCATCAGTAACATGGAAGCTCTCCCTGAACTTCCACATTCAACAGTAAGAGCACATCACTCTACTCAAGCCGTTTTTGCACCGTCACAATCTACAGACCCAGAAAATAGCACCGTCCTTTTGCTTTAAAAGCATGTTCCAGGTTAACTTGGTAGTTATGGTTTATGTTTTCAAAATTTAATCGAGACAGATCTCAATAAAGCATGTAATCGAAAAAGAACTCACTCTGCACACTACTGTGATTTACGGCAAGGTTACACTTAAAAACTATGTACTTATCTGTTCCTGTGCTGTGAACTCTCCCTCACAGGTTCCTCCAAGGTCAGCTGTGAGTTTCACAGTTTGTTAATTTTTTCCTTGATGCACTCCAATGTCCAGCAATACGTGAACTCCAACAGCAAAAGCAGTAACTAGGCAAGGTTCACTGCTGTGTCAGTTAGCAGTGTAGCTTTCTTTCTCTCTCTCCCTTATAATCATGTGGCCTTTTGTCTGCCTTCCTCTTTTTAAAAGTCCCTTTGTTTGAATTTTTTTTCCCCAAAGTTCTAAATACAACAGCTTAAAAGAGTAATTGCTGCTCCTGGAATTTGATGAAGTCACTTCTAATAGCTAAAATACCACAAAAAAAGGATCAGCTCTTTCAGCCACAAGTTTTCCCTGTCCTCCATCTTGCATTACTGAGAATCTTTTGATTGGGCCTTTTCACTGAAACTGTACCATTTTTGTTTCACCTCTTTGCTGGGGAATCTAGAGGGAGAAGGAAACAACCTCAATCTGTCACGTCAAGTCCTTTCATGATCATGCAAGTTACAATGAGATCGTCATGTCTCATTCTTAAATGAAGAAAATATAGACCCAATTTACTTAGCCTCTAATGAACCTTAGCTGTCCTGTCTCCAATGTAAAGAAAATTTCTTTCAAATATAAAATTGCACACCTATGATATCGACCAGAGCATGTCCAACTGTAGAAAAATTTCCTTTTCTAATCCTCTTGCAGTGAAGGCCACCATGCTATTTGTTTTCCGACTTGTATGTTAGCACTTTGTACGAGTACATCAACTCCGTCAGGATAAACATTAATGCGTTTTGCACATTTTTAATTAAATATTGCTTTTCTATTCTTGAAACAGAAATGAATAACTGCAGATTTTCCCACATTTTACTCCATCTACCCTTATTGCCCACTCACTTAACCTGCCTACGTCTCTGCAGCCTTTTCGTGTCTTCTTAGTTCCCACCTGGATTTTGTATTATGTTATTTATTGATATTCTTACTGGACGAATCAGATTCCACACTGAAATTTGACTTGGTAAATCGTGTCTTGTTCTTATTTGGCATAGTGGTCTCACTAAATGCAAACACAAAGCTTCAGAGTTTGTTTTAACAATAAAACAGAAATTTATTAACCAAAAGAAAAGATTTTTTAAAAAAAGGAATAAACCAAGCTAGTTTTATATAACACTTTTTTTGAAGGCCGCAATAAAAGTGCAATCCCGTCTATATTAACACTACAGTACTCAAACACCACTTATAATTCCCTTCTGTTATTGCTATGGGTTTGACTTACTACTTTTAATTTCAAGTCGTCTTGATTAGATTAGATTCCCTACAGTGTGGAAACAGGCCCTTCAGCCCAACAAGTCCACACCGACCCTCCGAAGAGTAACCCACCCAGACCCATTTCCCTCTGACTAATGCAGCTAAACACTCTGGGCAATTTAGCACGGCCAATTCACCTGACCTGCGCATCTTTGGATTGTGGGGGCAACTGGAGCACCCGGAGGAAACCCATGCAGACAATGGGAGACTGTCTGTGTGGAATCTGCACAGTCACCCAAGGTTGGAATCTAACCTGGGACCCTGGTGCAACAGTGCTAGCCACTGTGCCACCCCACACAAAGTCGCTAAGTTCAGTTTTGAACAATCCCTTTGGTATTCTAGTTAAACATTCAGGTCGGGAACTTACAAATTAAAACTCTTATATAGAGGTGACACATCTTCTATTTCTGTGAGCTAACTGCTTTTTTTTTTTTGGAGAAACTTTAATATGTCTAACTTCAAACAGGACTCTGAACTAAAACCAAAAGATTCCCAAGCTCTGGGTGCAAAATAAATCATTTTCTGTTCCTTCTAACTGAAAGTAATCTACTGCTGTTTAGTATTTGTCCCGTTGTGAAACACTCTCAATTCAAACAAATTTCCATTTGCACTCCAGTTACTCTCTGTTTTGCTGAAGTTTTTTTCAAAAAGACTCCACAAATGTTGACAAGGGAATCATTAATCCTCGTCATGCACAGAGACCAAAACTTACATGCCATTCATTCAAAAGAAACTCCAAGATAAATGATATTCAAATGTACTTTTCACAGATTTTGCATCAGAATCATCAAACTTTAATTCTTCTCTCCCCTTGTCTAACAAGGAGAAGGAAATTAAGGAAAGCGCAGGTAGCGATAGACAATTCTGATGGCAGTGCATTCTATGGAGCGTAAACATTGGAAGAGATTGGTTGAGCAAAATGGCCTGCTGGTGCTGAAAATTGTATGACCATATAGACTAGCACAGTTTTTTTTTTTTGCTATACACTGTCTCTTAAAACTGGCACTGAAGTTAACTAGAGAGTTCTCCTTATCTGGTAACCAGGTATTAAAGAAAATTTCTGCCTGTACTGTTTTTGATCTAAAATATAATAATTTGTTTTAAAATATTAGTTTTCTTGACATTACTGTCCACTTGATGTAACCACAAAGGTAAAATGACAAAGTTAAAGTTGAGTGGTCAATGCTGACGCCTGTGCATTTGGAATCGGGTATTGCACTACAACATCTCAGTGGGTAACTTCACTCAAGGTGTGGTGGGGGTGGGGGAGGAGAGTGGACATTAGATCTGTTGACAATGCTCACATTGTCTAACCTACTTTCACTTCAAATCTGTCCTTTATTGGAAGGTCAGATGGAATGTTTTGGCTTTTGGACTAATATGTCACTTTGTCTCTCATGCTGAGTGCAAAAATAACTGTTTCAGTGACTAACTATCACATACATCCTTTTTGTGTAAAATTGTTTGCACAAAATAGCAATGCTTTGTGTCATATTAACCTTAATGTGGACAGCTGTGACTCAGTTCATCGAGCTTGTATTTGAGTCAGTTTAAATCTTCAATTCTGCTCCAGGATTTCAGAGAAAAATCAAAGCTGACACTCCAGAGTTAGAATAAAGGAGTGCTGCACTGTTGAAGTTCTTCAGTTCTGACGGATAATGATTTTCCTGACATATTTGACCTAACTCTGTTTCTCTCTCCAGCGATGCTACTAGACCTGCCAGCAGCATATTCTGTTTTTATTTGAGTTCCATCTCATTGTTTTGGTGTAAAGTTGAGTCTTAATGAGCAAATTCGCCAACACATAAAATTACTTGAATGTGCTTTATTTAGCTGCATAAACTGAGACCTGCAAAAGCGATTTGTAAGAACTGAAATTATGTCCACAAACTCTTCAAATGTGTGGCCAGATGGTTGATATGTAAACTCTCCAACCCTCCAACCCTCCAACCGCAGGGGATGAACTTGGACTTCACCAGTTTCTTCATCCCCCCTCCCCCCACCTTGTCTCAGCCGGATCCCTCCAGCCCGGCACCGCCTTCCTGACCTGCAGTCTTCTTCTTGACCTCTCCGCCTCCATCCTACTCCGACCTATCACCCTCACCTTGACCTCTTTCCACCTATCACATTTCCAACTCCCTTCCTCCAAGTCCCTCCTCCCTACCTTTTATCTTCTCCTGCTGAACACTCTCTGCTCATTCCTGAAGAAGGGCCTGTGCCCGAAACGTCGAATCTCCTGTTCCCTGGATGCTGCCTGACCTGCTGTGCTGTTCCAGCAATAAAGTTTCAACTGATATGTAAACTCAGCAAGCAATAAAATTTGAAATGTGAGCCAAGTTATTACATTACTTGAAACTGCCTGTGTTTTTTCCAATTTTAGGCAACAAGTTCACCTTGGAAACTAGACCAGCAGAGATGGGCATTGACGTACGGCAAGAACTCCTTAAGTTTCATTCAACTAACTATTCATCAAACCTGATGGCACTCTGTGTCCTAGGGAGAGGCAAGTACTTTATTGAGTAAAACCTTTTTTGCTAATATGTAATTCTTCAACTACACAATGGAGTTCCCCAGTTACTCTTAATTACTTTAGACTTGCTATGTGAATATCTCCACCATCCAATGATCTTTTTCATGTTCTGAAATACTTTTAAACAATAGATAAAATGCGATTCAAATATCGGGGGAAACTCCATTGACGAAATTTCTGATCACTAATGAGGTTGCTTTTCATTTCTGTTAGAGACACGGAGCCTTTGGTTATCTAGATTGGAAAAGATGTTTTAGTTTGGTAGCTAACATGTTCCCACAGAACAAAGAAGAAAAAGAATGCTATTTGCAGTTAAGGAATCTTCAAAGAAAGATGAGTCTTTGAATTTTCTTTTTAAATTTATCTTGGCACTGAGGAATTCCAACACTGAGTTCCTGCATCATTCTAGGTTGAAGGGAGTACAAAAGTGACGTCAGTGTTCGTATTTTTAAGCGATATCAGCTCTTGCAGTGGATTTTCAACATTGCTTTTGGAACATCAATCAGAAAATCAAATTTGATTGAATACTTGAGAAGGAAATCAACTGTTGAATGTGTGTGGTTCTACATGTGTAGATTTGTGATAAATTGTGACTCAAGTAACTAACATTTAATGTCTGTTGAATGTTATTTGGGAGATGAACGGAAATCCTAATTTCTGTAGCTAAAAATTTCAAGTTCGGTAAGCAGGTGTTAAAATGCTAAATTTTTGAATGAAATGAGCAAATGAACAAGGGAATTCTATTTCCAGTTGTAACAAGGGAGCCTGTCAACTGAGAACTGCACTCGGGATAAATGGATTCACTACTCCAATGCTTTCCCGGCTGGCCTCCTAAATTTCATTCGAAAAAACTTAAGGTCATCTGAAATTCTCTGTCCTAGCTCTCACTGAGACTCATTCACCTAGCACCCATATGCTTCCTGATATACAAAAGTTTCTGATTCCACAGTCCCAGTCTTGTTTGAATTCTTGTTCTCTTTAAATCCTCATGTGGCCTTGCTTCTCACTTATCTCTGTTAGCTCCTCTAGGCCTATAAAGGTTCTTCTAATTCAACATCCTACTAGGTCTTCCTGGTCTTTCAACTCAGGAATTTTCTCTGAAAAGTCTCTACATCTGTTTAAGACACTCCTTAAAAGCTTCAGGTTGTTCTGCTATAACGTGCATTTCGTTAACGTGAATTCACTATAACGTGATTGACAAATTGGGAACACTGTTTTCTAAAGTATGAACTTTTAAAATCTGTGCTAGCTGTAATGCAATTTCATCACCAACACATTAAGCATTGGTTCTAAAGCACGATTTTTCTATAATGCGGGGTTGAACAAGAATGCAACCATCATGTTACAGAAGAACTGCCTGTACCTGTTTGGCTCAGCTTTTGATCATCAGCTATAGTATTTCTCTATGCAGCTTTGTTTGATATGCTCTGATGTAAGTGCCTTGGGATGTTTTAGAATGTTAAAGATACGTTAACAAGGTGAATTAGTAACCAGGTGCATATTAATCAATGTTGTTGTTAGAGCATGGAATGCTGAACCACAGTAAGTAGTTGAAGTGGAGGCCTTTGCATCTGACAAGAGAAGAGATTCTGAGACCATAGCGTGAAAGTTGTATGATGGGAGTTGTTTTCCACTGTATTGCAAAACATTGGCAGGTATGCCGTGAGCTGAATGGCTGCCTTTGTTGCCATACAGACAGGAGGCCTGAGTGGAGCATAAACACCCAGTGTAGATAGCTGTTTCTGTGCTGTAATACTCTATGTACTTGCCTACGGTTTAATCCAAGATTTAAACCTTCTAACTTGAGAAAATTATGTTAACCAAACTTAAAGTCCATGTGGCATATTGGTTGATATCAACAGTAATGTCAGAAACTAATCAAAGATGTTTGAACGTCTCGTCAATCATGTGGCTTGACAGTTATTTTATGGGAACTAATGTTATTGTATTCAAAATTTGTCTAAATACTGTACAATATGCTTTTTATTTTCAAACAAGATATCTGAAATACTCTGATTTAAATTTAATAAAGCTTGCAATTGATTTGCCTGCTGGTGCAGGTAATCATCAGAATTAACCTGCGTTTCTTGGATGTGTTTCAGATATGTTGCTTGATTTAATTATAAGTTAAACTGATCTCTGAGCAGAAAGTTGAATGCTTTAATGTAGTATAGGAGATGCTATAGCCTTCAACAGTGCAGATGTTCTGAAGGGATAAACTTTTCCTTTGAATCCAATTTCTTACATTTTCATATTTTTGTTGTAAAATTCACAATTATCTGAATTCCTTGTTGAACCTATTTAGAGTACTTTAACTGAATCACTTTTCAAGAATGCCATTATTTTTCCAGAATGAGCAATTCAAAATGGGATAGATGTCAGGTTTTGGAGTTTCTTAGCTGCTTGTCCTGTTTAAATAAATAGATTTGCATTTTGGAGCAAATCACTATTTTTAATACAATTAATTGAACCAGTTTTTAATTTGCGTTTAATTTTTGAATGAAAGAAACCGTATTGGATTCAGAAATCGCAATAACATTTGAAGTTAGCTTTAATACATCTATGGTTTAGCTATTTCCAAAGACAGCTTGTTACTTTCCTACTTTTTGGAAGAGAACCCCTATTAAGAATAGTTTGTTGTTTATAGCTTATTATGTCAGGATATATTATAGCATGATTTTTTTAAATAGTTCCTTTTTAATTTAAGAAACAACATCTGTTCTCTACATTTTTAGGGGATGTGAATTGTTACTTTGTTCTTCTTTTGAGATCTGACTGTTAACCAGTGAAACTCCCAATATTGACAGAATGGAGCGAGAACTGGAATTTGGGTGTCAAAGAATCTGGTGAAAATAGTAATGCAAATTCAGAATTCCTTCCAGTAGATCTTGCATAGTTATGAGGTTTGTTTAATCAGCACTACCTTCATCCCCAGACTTCAATGATGGAGGGGGTAGAAAAATAAGACATTTTAACCATTTTAAAATAACATTTGTCACATAATTGAAGTGAAGAGTAAGTTTGAAAAACTTTTTGATGAAAGACCAGTGGCTCATTTGATCCCCTTGCCTGCCTAACGAAGTAAAGTAAAACTCAGAAGATATTGTTCTAATGATTGTCTAACATTTCAGTCACATAAGGCAGCTTGGATCAAGCCTTCTCCCAGCTGGGCTACCCTTCATTGCTAGGGCACTGTGTTTCCCAGCAATTACATTTCAAACAAGGATAGCATGGTTTCAGGCGGCTCATAAATCATAAAACCATTAGGTACAGACGAGGTCCTTTGGTTCACCAAGGCTGTACTGCCAAAAATATATCATGGCCTATGTTAATTCCACTATTCTACACGAGACCCATAGCCTGGAATGTTACGCAAGTATTTTTAAAAAGGCCCTACCACCATCTGGTTGAAAATGTTTTCCTCAAATCTTCTGTAAACCTCTTGTATTTCACTTGAAAATGATGCAGCCTTGTTATTGACTCGGCTATGAAACAAGATTTCTGTTTTTGACATTTTGCGCTCTGTCGCTCTCTCTGTCGCTCTCTCTGTCGCTCTCTCTGTCGCTCTCTCTGTCTGTGCCTCGCTCTCTGCCTGTGCCTCGCTCTCTGCCTGTGCCTCGCTCTCTGCCTGTGCCTCGCTCTCTGCCTGTGCCTCGCTCTCTGCCTGTGCCTCGCTCTCTGCCTGTGCCTCGCTCTCTGCCTGTGCCTCGCTCTCTGCCTGTGCCTCGCTCTCTGCCTGTGCCTCGCTCTCTGCCTGTGCCTCGCTCTCTGCCTGTGCCTCGCTCTCTGCCTGTGCCTCGCTCTCTGCCTGTGCCTCGCTCTCTATTTAGCTGCTTGGCTTTTTGCAGGAGTTGTCACATGATGGGAATTGGGAGCTTCATGTTGGCAATGTAAATGTGATTTGTGTGCGCTCAAACGATCTGTTGGTTCTAGAATCCCTCGATGAGCTGACTGACCTGGTGGTAAAGCTGTTCGCGGAGGTGGAGAATAAATATTTACCTGTCCCTGAATATCCTGAGCATCCTTTCCAGGAAGAACACCTGAAGGTAGTTGTACGACTTTGGTTGTAATTTTCCTCTTGCATTGTTTTTCAAGCTGTATACAAATGGAGTTTATTTTCATACAGGTGTTCACTTGGCAAATTTTGCGGTTGAATTCAGACAAGGACATGTTTTCGGTTTGTTTCATGGGATTCTGAAACTTGTGAATAGATTGAAACTTTGTATTGTGTTGAAATTTTAATTTAGTTTGCAGGAGAGGCCGAAATAGGCTGTAACATTTTTCATGGAAAGTTGTGAAGTGACAAGAAAATGGTGATATTTCTGTATTAGTGTGATTACTTAAACAAGTTGTGATGAAAACTTTGCCAGTTCTTTGAACTGGGAATCTAAGTGCTTATAGGTGAATGGAAATTCGAGAATAGCAATGAAGTTCTTTTTTAACCCAAAAGTTTGCTGTGTGTCATAGAATTTGAATATATGACTGCACACTTGGCACCGAGAAGAGAAACATTTAACTGATATTTGAGAAATTGTTTACTTCAAAATCAGGTCCTTAGCATGAATATTATTTTGATATTGGACTCAGTTCATACAAGAACTACTCAGCAGTGATGCTCAGTGGTAAAGTATTACAGCTATCTCTATTTGAAGAGGTTTGTAGGAAAATTCTACACATCTGTTTAAAGACTTGTAAGTCTTGCACTGCAAATATGTTATCATGTCAACTTCGTTTTCGCAATATAATCCAGGATAGAATGAAAGTTATCTTTCCCTGTATTTTATTGATAGGAGGTTTCCTCTGTGTGTTATACATTTTTAAAAGAATCAGTTTTGTTTTCTTAAGTGTCTGATTGGATAGAAAAAGGAGAGATGTGCATAGATTTTCAGAAGATGTTTGATAAAGTGTCAAACAAGATTGTTAACAATGAGTGTGCAAGTAGAGAATCCATAAATAAGCCAATAGTATTCTGGATTTATGAATTGACAAAGACTAAAATAGTAATAAATTTTTCAAGACATTACTTGTATGTTGGATAAAATACTTTTGAGTGATAAGTTACCCAAAACTGCAAAGAGTTGAAGATGTAGATTTGTGCAGATAATGGCAAGCACAGGGAGCTACAGTATGAGGAGAGATTTGAGGTGCACGGGATGCTATTTCCATTGAAGTAAAGATGACTGAGGAGATTTAATTAAAGTTTCTAGAAAAGTGTTTGACGTTTACTGGATGCACCGGGAAAACTTGATTTTTTTTTTTCAGGTTTTGGGAGATGTGGGGTTTTTAGTTCAAAATAATCACTTGGAGTCATAGAGATGTACAGCATGGAAACAGACCCTTTGGTCCAACCCCATCCATACCGACCAGATATCCCAACCCAATCTAGTCCCACCTGCCAGCACCCGGCCCATATC
>NC_057731.1:16708863-16777579 GCF_004010195.1 Chiloscyllium plagiosum
CCCTAAATCTATGCCCTCTAGTTCTGGACTCACTGGAGAAATTTGTTTACTCCCAACTTGTTGGATCATAATGCTATTCTGCAATCTGAACAAAGCAGAGTTTGTTACATCCCTTGTAAAGTTGGATAAACATTTGAATTTGGGAAATGTACAGGGTTATAAAGAGAGAAGAGGCAGTGGCATTAGCTTTTTATTTAACTTTAGCAAGAGCTGGTTGAGACCTGAGGGACTAATTATGTCCATTTATACTTAGAAACAATAAAACCAAAGGTTTTTAAGAAACAAGATATATATGTGTTCCAGTGACCGGAAACTGATCTGGGCCAACATATAAATACTGTGGCTACAAGAGCAGTTGTGCAGTATGTAATTCTCCTGTCACACCAATGTCTGTCCACAAGGCACAAGTCAGGTGTGTTATTGAATACTGTCTGCTGGCCTGGTTGAGTACAGCTCTGACAACAATCAAGAAGCTTGACACTATCTGGGACAAAGCAGCCTGCTTCATTGGCACTCCATTCACTGCCTCGCACATTCACTTCTTTTGCCAGAGTACAGTGCGGGACAATGTTGGAGAGATTATCTAGGGAAGAGGGGTTTAGGGTACACCCTTGTGTAGAACTCCAGGGCAAGTGTGGGGAGAGAGAGGGTGGGCAGACAGTCATTTGGAGACATGCCTGTTTAATCACTGTAACCAAAAGACGCGATCACTATTGGAAACACATCTTTGATGTAATGTTTCCATCGGAACTTTGAGATCTCCTTCAGATAATTCGATTTTTGGATAAGTGGTATTCGGATAATCGAGGTTCCTCTGTTTTTGCACAAGTGAGACCAAGAGTATTAGTTGATGTTCTCTTGACCTGTTGGAGAACTCTGAATTCAGAAATGAGATCGAGCAAATAAACAATTGAAAATCATTCAGATTGTAAGCTATGTGCATCTGAGGAAGGTCATTTGTTCCATTTTGACTTCCATCCTGAAAGACCTAATAGTTACAATCTCAATCTCTTAGTAGATCCAACAGTTTCTATTTTACATTCACACATCTATTTTGCAGTCACTGCAGTACCCAGAAATTCAGTTCCTGGGGCCTTTCCCTTCTTTGTGTACAAACTTAGAAAGCTTAGAATCATACAGCACAGCAGCAGACCCTTTGGTCCAACTTGAGCATGCTGACTAGGCATCCCAAGCACAACTCGTCCCTTTTACCTGCATTTAGCCCATATCCCTCTATTGCTTTTCTATTCATGTACCTGTCTAAATGTCTTTTAAATGTTGTAATTGTCTCCATCTCCATCACTTCCTCTGGCAGTTCATTTCATACATGCACCAACCTGTGAAAAAGATGCCCCCCTGGTCCCTTTTCAATCTGTCGCCTCTCACCTTAATACTATGCTCACTAGTTTTGGACTCCTCCTGTCCTTGGGGGGAGAAAAGGCCTTGGCTATTCACCTTGTCAATTTGATTTGCTTTATTGTCACATGTATTTATTACAAACACAGTGAAAAGTGTTATTTAGTGTCACCCCTTTCAGGTGGCATCTTAAAACACACAACATAAAGCCAGAAAAATAAAACAATAAAGTTCATGATTTTATAGACCTTTTATAAAGTTTATACTTGGCATCTGCAACTGGGGTCTGCTTATGGAAAATAATTTCTCTTGTTCTCTGTTGAATAGTGAAAATTGAATCCATTATAGCAGAATTGTCACTAAAATGTGATAAAAAAATTTTATCCTCTGATTTCCTCGTCTTTTTCTGGCATATTTGGTTATTTTCGGTATCAGTCTTTGTCATTTCCAAAGGGATTCTGTTTGGACTGTTTCAACCATTCAGTTTAGTGTGAGCATATTCACAGTAATGCTGCTAACTCTGCAGTGTTTTATTTTCTCTCTCCTGTACCTCCTGGAAGTTTGTGACGAGTAACCTATCCCAAGGATCAAGTTTTCAAACTCCTATTGTATCTAATTTAGATTCAGAGGCTAAACATAAATTTAAACAATTATCAAACAAGGAAGGGACTTTGACCTGCTAAGTTAAGAAGTAAGATTAATACAACAAGCATGGATAGGGTAAATAGATAAAGTCTTTTCCCTGGGGTCGGGAGTCCAGAACTAGAGGACATAGGTTTAGGATGAGAGGGGAAAGATATAAAAGAGACCTACTGGGGGCAACCTTTTCACGCAGAGGGTGGTACGTGTATGGAATGAGCTGCCAAAGGAAGTGGTGGAGGCTGGTATAATTGCAGCATTTAAGAGGCATTTGGATGGGTATATGAATAGGAAGGGTTTGGAGGGATATGGGCCGGGTGCTGGCAGGTGGGACTAGATTGGGTTGGGATATCTGGTCGGCATGGACAGGTTGGACCAAAGGGTCTGTTTCCATGCTGTATATCTCTATGACAATATGCTTAAGTTGGTGCAAAGTGAAAGATTACATTAAAAGTAATGCACAAAAAGAAACAGGACTTTGGTTTAGGAACAAGTAAAGTAAGCAAGGATTAAAGTGGAGAGTTTATTATTTTGACAGACTTGACAAAATAGACTGAATACTGAACTACACAATCTAAGAGTTTGGTCCATGATGTTATTTGCATCACAGATAGAAGAATGTACCTTGTACCAATGTTCTTCACACCATTCAGCCAGTACTTTAGTACAGTAATGAGAGTGGGCCACATTACAATAATGAGAGAAAGTAGTGTGATGGAATTAAAGACTTCAACCAGTACATGAAGAATAGCAAGATGTTTTCCAACTTCCTGGCCAAGATTCTTCTCTCTCTAGCATCGTACAGCAATGCAAAATCATTTCCTGCATCTGACTACACAATGGTTGTACTTCAAAATGATACATGACCTTGAAACACTTTAGACTATCCAAAGAGCTGCAATAGTTACAACGTGAAAGTAATTTCTTTCTCTCAAATCAGTACATCATGTCAGAGAAAAATCATGATGAAACATTATAACACTCTGGTCACACCTCCAAATAATTTTGTGTTCGGTCATCAAGTGGAAAAAAGAGAAAAATGTGTTCTTGCTGCCTTGTGTCAGAAAATTGTTTTCTGAGCAATGGGGAAACAATTATTCTGTTGGTCCAAAAGGGGGTGCATATACTTCGGTCCTTAATGTAAATCGATTAAGTAGTAGTTTAAAAATTAAGTGCAAAATTTGAGACAATTGGAAATTTGTCAAAACAGTACAAGACAGCATAGAATTGGATAACAGTTGCAGTCTTTTTTTTTGCTACTCTAATAATTAAAGTAGTGCTATAGTGGTAATATGCAAAATGAAACAAAGCAACTGGACAGTCTAAAGTTATGGTAGTGTTTGAGAAGTCATGATGACCATACAATTGAGTTCACTAAGAATTTTTGAAAAATGGGCAAACCTACTTGGCAGGAAATGTAATGAAATTAAAAAGGACATTACTCTTAGTTAATAGAGAAAAAAATTCAAAAAGAGCCTCCTATTGGTGATCATAAATATTTCAGTGAGGTGAAGATCTGAGTAACTGGCGGTGGCATGCTTGGTGAGACAATACATGTTTAAATAGGATGTTGGAATGAAACAAAAGGATAATTAGAATTCTTGAGTTCTCTACCACAGTTGCTGTTGATGTAAAATTATTTGCTTGATATAGGGGAATATTGACATATATGGGTAGCAAGCAGCTGAGTAGAAATAGGAATTGAAACAACTGCAGATGCTGGAAATCAGAAACAAAAACAGGTCTGCTCACTTGACCTGCTGAGCTTTACCAGCAATTTCTGATTTTCTGTGTGTAGAAATAGATTTAGTCTAACACAGACTTGGAGAAGCCAAGTGACTCCATTCTGTGCTCAAACATTGTAAGATTCAAGGTAGCTGTCTGCTAAACTGTTCTTTAAACACAACATTTTATGGGAAACCCCCATGGGGCTGGATTTTCAGATTTTGGAATTTGTTTTCACTTCAGTTATTAATTTGCGATGGACTTCGATGAATTGATTAGCAGCATTATGTAAAATCAAGTATTTTGACTAAGATTTTTTCCAATTTTTTATTGTGTTGTCAATGGTTGTATTTTCATTTTAAGAATCAATAAAAATTTTTACCTTTTTTAAACAGTAAATTGAAAAAAACCCCAATATTTTGTACATACAAAAGGTAACTTCTGATAATCAAGTAATACTTAAAAGCAGTGCAGAATCTGATGCCCAGTGTTTTACTGTGTTAACTTAATAGATGTAGGATTTGTTTTTTGAAAGAAGTATTTGCCAGTTTTAAAGATGACAATATCTGTTCCAATTCTTTTTGGTTTTTTTTAAAAATCATTTTTGGGTTGAAATGAATGAATGAACTTTTTATTTGAAAACTGTCACCCTTTGTTATAGTAGCGGTTCAAGAGCATTTCTAGACAGCTTTTTATCATGTTCTCTTTTGACAATGCTGGCATATTTACCGTCACTCAAAAAAAAACCATAGTGCAGATATCAATGTTACTATACTATGGTAATCTAAGTGTACCATTTATGTCTGTATCTGTGTTCATCAATCTCTGAATTTAACAACTCGAGCAATTGAGTTCAATTTCAATGATATCATGTATGCCTAAATAAACAGCCCTGGAATTACTTTTAGGTCCAAATCTTGGTAACATCTTTGGCTACTTTGAGAAGCACATCTTTGGAAAGACAACTAACCTGCATACCTTGATTATGCAGATAACATAGTTGCAATATTTCCATCTGTTTCTGTATCAAAGAATTTATTTAAATTAGCTAATAAACTCCATCCTGCACTGCAATTTACCATAGAAATGGAGCAATCAAATGAGCTCCCTTTGCTTCATCAGAAAATGGACTCGACTGTTATCTATCAAAAGATGACATTAACTGGTCATCGTACACATTGAGATTGCTATGGTCCCATACTACAAGATGAATTGTATTGGCAATGCAGTGAACAGAGCCCAACCATCTGCTCACTGTGTTCACTCCATGCTGAGATGGGACATATCGTACATAGTTTTGATAACTGATACCTTGATCAAATCATTTTTCATATACCACAAAAACACCTGAAAGGGCTGACGTCCACCATGTTTGGCCCTCTGCGATGCACAAGCTATCTACGATTACTGTGGATAGGAAGGGATCTTAAAAGATTTGAACAACAAGGCGGTCAGTTGTCTCATCCTCGTACCATTCAGTAAATCTGC
The DNA here is from genome assembly GCF_004010195.1 of Chiloscyllium plagiosum. Classification (NCBI taxonomy): domain Eukaryota; kingdom Metazoa; phylum Chordata; class Chondrichthyes; order Orectolobiformes; family Hemiscylliidae; genus Chiloscyllium; species Chiloscyllium plagiosum. The sequence goes on from NC_057731.1 coordinate 16,714,072, forward strand.
AAGTACATTTCTCCACTAATGGAATGCTGCTGTCAAGCCAAAAAGATGTTTTACTCTATACACAAATGAGTAATGTGATTCAGGTACTAAATTGCCTATTCCAACATCTGGTAGACTATATCAAGCAACACATCCTGGTTGATCATGCGCACTTGGCAGCATGCCGCTCCTGCTAAAGTTGCACAAGCTTTCAAGCTTCAGAAGATTATATTCACACTAACATGTGATCCTACTATTGGAAATTATTGATTTAAATAATCCAACTGTACTAAGCGTTAGACCCAAAACCAATATAAGATCATCAGTCTGGTCTGCACAGTGTTGCATTTGTGCATGCTAGAAGCTACAAACATAAATATGCAAGATCCTGTTTTATTAGACAAAAGGAATTTGTACATAAACTGCACCCTTTTTTCAGGAAAATGGTCATGGATTCAGCCAAACTATGCTGTATATTTGTGGCAATACCTATAACAATCAGAATCTACCTGCCTGATACAAGAATTAGGATGAATAGTTAACTGTTCTTGCTACATCTTCATGTCAATTATGGCCCAACCAGTTAGTCGCTCCATTTCATTCTCTATAAAATGGCTTCTCTTTTTTCCCCTAAGTCTGTTTCTTGCATCTTAGCTCTGAGTGAGTGCAAGATGAAAAGCTTCAACCTCTGAGCTGTTTTTAGCATCCTTTTAGCAATGTATAAGCTCTGTACTACTAAGCATTTCTTTCTTCTTAATCTCAAAATGTAGTAACTGTGCTCAAGCATCCATATGAATATTCTCTAAGCTATACACAGTGGCAGTGATGTTCCATGCACAGTGATTGGTGGGCAGATTGCGGCAATGATTTCTGCCTCTTGTGGACCTCTGAGGTCTGTGCTGAGGAAAAGGAAATTTGAGGGAGCACTGGAACTTTTAAAGATCTATTGTTTTAAGTCAGCCTATCGTGTTTTTTTTTAGTTTCAATGAAAGTACTTCTAAAGTCAGCATCATTATTTGGTCTTGCTTTCTTATCACTGTCTCCAATTCTGATTATACTTTTTTTTTAAACAGACTTATCTTTTATACTCATCTCATAATTAGACAATGGTAAATGCAGGGAAAATCTGAGAGTGGGGTGTACATATTTATATGTTCAGGCAGGCATTAAAAGAGGAGGGAGACCAGAATCTGACATCTGCCTTAGAGTCATGAATATAGTGCTTGTACAGCTCCTGTTAAATATTGATTAACTGAGTTAAATGCGATATTCTTTTATCCTCCCTTTATCATAATAAAACATACTTGTGAAAAAGACAGGCAGTGTTTGTTGATGCTGGATTGCCTGATTTATTGTACATGTGCAAGGCTCAAGATTGCACAAGCGCAAAGGTTTGACAATATGCCTGCAGAATTGTTTGGCAACACTTGAGCAGAACGAGAGACCAAATATTGCGTAATGACTTAATATTATTTCTGTATGGGATATTCTACAAATAATCCATGCATTCGTGGAAAATAGACACACACTTGAAAAATATTGAAAGAAGTTTCATTTGAACTCACTCATCAGAACTAGGATGCAAGAAACAGACTTGATAAAGAGAAGCCGTTTAAGACAGCCTGAGATGGGCTATAATTGACACACAGATGTAGTAAGAATCGTTGCTGTTAATCTTAATTCTGATATTAGGTAGGTAGATTCTGATTGGTAGGAGTATTGCCACAGGAATACAGCCTAAGCACATTTGCTTTACCTAGGTTTTACAGGGAATATTTTTTAAATGCTTTAGTGATTTTCTTAAATAATTCACATGATTTTAAAGTGAACTTTCAGTCTTAAGTAATAATTGTTGAATAATTAGAATATTTAATGAAATGTCAATTGAAAATTTTAGGACCGGTCCAGACACACACTGCATGGATTTTAAACTGGATACCTTTTGAATTTTTTAATTTATATTTTGTTAAATAATTATTATTCTTGGATAATAGTCATTGCTGACCAAAAGGGGTAGCACATTTGTACTGAAAATCAATGAACAGTTTCGGGAGGCTTCTTCACTGTTCAGAAACCTTCATCAGAAGGTGGAGGGTCAGAAACAACTAATAAGAAGCTGCTGACACAAAGTGGATCTGTACGCATGGGCAGTGCTTGTTGACACTGGATGGACCAAATATACCATGGGATGTCATAAGTGTGAGAAAATATTAGTTTTTTTATTCTCTGGGTTGGGAGTGATCTTGAGAATAATTCCAAATTGATCCGGGGTCAGAATTGCTCATTGCAACTCATCACACACTGGGCCTGCCATTTAGCTCAAGAGCTTCGGATGCTTGCAGGAACACCATTTTTCATATTGGCAGGTAGTCCAATGATAAAGATGTACGTATGGATACCTTTCAAAAAATCTTACTCACTAATGCATGCAATGTATGCTTGTCGGTGTCAGGAAATGACCTTGGAATATGTATGTTGTGCAGACTGCAGTTGTCTCCTGTCCCTGCTTGACTTAAAGTTTCTGGTGTGATATTCCCATGAACAATGGCTATACAACTTTGTGGCAATTCAGAGGACTTTAAGTCAATTGAGTAATTTGGACTAGAATTACATATTTGTTGGACTCTGAGTTGGCTGGCTCCTTTATCATGTTCCACTTGAGTTTTTCCACCAACCAGCAGCTACTGTATAATGTATGTGGAATTGGATATGCCTAACTATGATTTTTCTTCACCCTTGTGGTGAGCCATAACATTCTTGTTTCATGAGGCTCCCTTGTTTAGTTTTCTCCAGCAAACCTTTCCATATTTCTGCACCATTCCTTTGGGAGATCTCTTAGGGTTGTTTCTTAGCCCGTCCTTTTGCTCCTTGGCTATAAGGCACATGTTGGGCATGCTTCAGCATATGTATTGATGGAAAGCAACTACTTCTCCCTTTCCATTTGTCAGTCTTCTCTGCCTCTGTACTAATCAGTCTCTTTAATCTGACCTCCTGACTTGAATGGACTGACATTTCTTCCAACTGAACTTCAGGAAGATTGACTGTCATCTTTGACCCTTTGTCTTTAACTCCATTCCCCTTTGGTACTTTTATGTCTGGCTGAATCAGACTATTTTCAACCTCCCACATTCTTTCTCACCCTTACCCTGTATTCCTTTCCAAAAGTTGTCTGTTTTCAGCTGCATACCTTTTGACCTCTACCTCAATTCACTACCACTGACCGACACTTCATTGTGCCTTTTAAAAACATGAGCTACGCTATTCAACCCATCAAATCTATTCCATCAATGATTCAGAGGCATGGCTTCTACGTAACTTTTACCAATCTACCCTCTTTGACTAAAAATCTATATGAACTGTTATCCAGCAAAAAGAAACTGTCTATCTCAGCTGTTGACCTGGCATTTTCTTTGTGTGATAGTTTCACTCTTTGTGAAGAAATGATTACCAATTACTTTTCCAAATGGTTTGGTACTGATGTTATCATTTTTAACTGATTTCTATGTGCACTTTACTGAGACTTCCCTATCAGTGGGAACGATTTCTTTTATCTACTGTATTGATTTCATTCTGAATCCTGAAGTTTCAATCATATCCCTTTTAAATCTCTTATATTCTAGGGAATAAAAGTCTAGTTCTACTCTAGATCTACTCTTTGCCTGTATGATACAGTAATTCTTCCAAGACTGATCTATCCTTTTTTTGAGATGCAGTACCCAGAATGAACCTAGTCGTCAACCTGTGGCTTTTTGTACAGTTGGAGTAAAACTTCCTTTGATTAGATTAGATTACTTAGTGTGGAAATCGGCCCTTCGGCCCAACAAGTCCACACCGACCCACCGAAGCGCAACACACGCAGACCCATTCCCCTACATTTATCCCTTCACCTAACACTACGGACAATTTAGCATGGCCAATTCACCTAACCTGCACATTCTTTGGACTTGTGGGAGGAAACCGGAGCACCCGGAGGAAACCCATGCAGACACGGGGAGAATATGCAAACTCCACACAGTCAGTCGCCTGAGGCGGGAATTGAACCCGGGTCTCTGGCGCTGTGAGGCAGCAGTGCTAACCACTGTGCCGCCCACTTTGCTTTCTACTCTAGCCTGTTTCTATTTTTATTAAATTTTATTTTTGTTATAAAGGTTTAGACTTGATTAGAACTTTTGGTTTTCTTTTTGTACATAACTAATACATTTTAGTTACATGTCACTCAGTCTGCATCTGGTCTCCCTTAGAAATCTGCTTTGTAGAATATCTCTTAAGACTCCAAGCCTGAGTTGGAGTTTCTCATCTCTTGTCATTACTATTCTCTCCCCTCCTCCTTTGTTGACCTGCTACAGTGTTCTCCCAAGCTCAATGCAAGCTTGACGATAAGGACTCTGCCTTACTCTCAGTACTTGACAGCCTTCTGTACTCATTAATAAACTCCATTTTTAAAAAACCCTCTGCCTATTGTGTTCCTCTTTTTACTATTGCACTCCATTTAATTACATGTTTGGGCAACTCCATATCTCCTCTTGACACTATTTTGTTTCTTTGTTAGTCCATTGACACTTTATCTCCACCCCTTCTCCCTTGTTGAAAACCTATTGTATTTCTGACTTTGGAGTGATTGTACATAATGCAATGTGTGCATTGTGCAACCAGTAACACCATCTGTCCACAACGGGATAGGGCAAAGGAAATATTTGCACATGTGCCAATTATGTCACTGCATTCTGCACATAGCAATGTTGTCATAATCAGTGCATGGGCTTCTGACAAGGGGTGGGGTTAATGAAGTGGAGGCTGGGGCCCCAATGGGTGTTGCAAACAATGGGGAGGGTATGGGTTCTCCCTCCAGCTGCTGTCGCCTACTGCCTGCCGTCCGGGTGTGGGCTATTGTGTTTCAATTAGGGCTGACACCTTTGTTTTACATTTCTAGCAATGCCATTTCCTTCCATTGCGACAGAGCATGTGTGATTTTTGTGCCATCTACTGATGATGTTCACAGTACATGTAGCCATTTAACTTCCCTCCGTTCTATTGGAAGGTCACTTGGGATAAAAGAAAGGCTATTTTTCCACAGGCACTACGTGAACTGAATATTTTGGACTTTTTCTGTTTTCGTTTCGGATTTCTAGCATCAATATTTTGATCCTACCCATGTCCATAGTTTTAGAAGTGTAGAATCTCAATCCTTCAGTAATAATTCATTTTGGAGCTTAAACTACATATTTTCTGCTTATTTTTTCTTCCTTCCCAATCCCCCTCCATCTTTTGAGATCCTTATTTTACTTTCTTTACATGAATTCTGTCTAATTTTTACTTGAGGACTCTTCAGTCTGATTGATTGAAGAGACTCACTGTTTGTTGCCCTGCTTGCAGAGTTGAAAGATCACCTGAAGACTGATCACCTGAGGTCAAAACTGAAGATTAGTAGACAACTTGAATTTAAAAGTCTTGCAAAAAAGAGCCCCAAAACAATCTGAGGATGGGCTTCTTTGCAAGTTGAATCATTGAAACCCTCTTGCATGTTTTTTGTTATTTGATTCACATTCGCCAGCACTCCACGACACCTGCACCCCACCACCACATGATGAGTAAAGTGTAGAATAAATCAAGTCAGGAGATTTAAATGCTAATAATTGCTCATTGTCATTATGCATAAAATGACTTCAGTTCTACAGTGAAGCTCATTTACAAAAAAGCTGATTTATAAACTTGAACAGTGTGTGTGCTCAGCTGTTGCAATCTTGAGTTTCCATAAGTTTTTGTCACTGCTGTTCAGTTATAAGGTTGCTTACATAAATGCACCACAACTACTTTTGGAAAGCAATATGTATCTTCTCATAGAAATGATAAAGGCATTTGTATGAAAAAAATTAAAATATATCTAAAACTCTCCTTGTGCCAGTGAAGCAAATTAAACCTGTGAATTAACTTGACAGCTATTTGCATAGGACAAAATTAATTATAGTTTTTTCAAAATATAAATGAAGGTGAATTGAAATGTAAATAAAAATAATAATAAAACTGGTTAATTTCTTTACAGCAACTGTACAAGGTGGTACCTATCAAAGACATCCGGAATCTATATGTCACTTTTCCCATACCCGACCTTCAGAAGTATTACAAATCAAATCCAGGTCACTATCTCGGACATTTGATTGGCCATGAAGGACCGGGGAGTCTTCTTTCAGAACTCAAATCGAAAGGTAATTATGAATGTTGTTTGTGGGAAATGTGCAGCAGTGTTACTTTCCTTCCCCCAGTAGCTCTGCTTTCTTTCCCCTAGGTTTTTATATACTGTTGAAGTTTCCTTGTCAGAGGAATTTTGGTCCACTCATTCATTTTTCCTTATCCAAAACACACTTTTTCAAGGATCTACTTGGTTTTTAGTTTCAAACCTCTGAGTTCAGTGTGACTCCTGGTACAAATTGGATTATTCACTAAATCTTTGGTGACATTTGAAGTGGAGATTATACATGTTATTCAAATAAAATTCAGAGATTTGGATTTAATGAACTCTTAAGTGTCTCATTTTCTGTCTGCTTAAAGATAGGGTTTATATCTAGTTTTATTCTGTTATCTTCCCTCCACCCCCCCCTCATTCTCTCTATGCATCCACGAAAACAAAAGGGGAGAATTTAGTTTTGAATGCCTGTTCATACTTGGCTGCCAGTTGATGCATAAATGTGCCTGGGTGACTTGCTTAGTGTTTGACTGTTTTGTTTCATCTTCTGAGGTCTTGGCAAGTGAAAGCGCTAACCATGTGACCATAAGGCAGTCAAACCCCATTGCTCTGTAATATTGTCTTGTGTGTTAATGCTTCAGTATGCTGAGCTATTACATTCTGTTGTGCAATACTTTATGATAAGTTAATACATGATTGTGCTTAACTGAGGCCTGGATAGAGTGGATGTGGAGAGCATGTTCCCACTAGTAGGAGAGACTAGGACCTGCAGGCACAGCATCAGAGTGAAGGGACGACCTTCAGAGGGTGGTGAATTTAAGGAATTCATTGTTGCAGTGGATTGGAGGCCAAGTCATTGAGTGTACTTAAGACAGAGATAGGCTCTTGATTAGTAAGTGAGGTCAAGGGTTGTGGGGAAAAGACAGGAGAATGGAGTTGAGAAACATCAAGCACAATCGAATGGTGGAGCAGACTCCATGGACAAATGGCCTAATTTTGTTTCTATATCCTATGGTCTAATATCAAACAATATGCTGCTTTGCTGGAGCACATCAAAGTTCCCTACTGTGACTTTGCCATGTACAGTAATATAGTCCACTGTAGTAGTGCATCAGTTTGTTGCCCTGAAGCATAATTTTGTTTACTTTCTGAATGTTCACGTAATCAATGCTAACTTTTTTCTCTTCCTCAAAATATCCAGTGATTTATTCTGGTGACTCCCAAAAATCACTTTTAAAGTAAAAGCTAAAATGCTAAAGAAAGTTGTATCTGGCATTATTTGTGGCGAGAGAGAAGCAGTTGTCACTTAGAGTCAGATGACTCTTGTTCAAAACTCTGGATCATATTTTAAGTTCTTTCAAAATATTTAGATTACAGAATCCCTACAGCGTGAAAACAGGCCCTTCAGCCCAACAACGACCCTATGAAGACTAACCATCCAGACCCATTGTCCCTACCCTATATTTACTCCTGTCTAATGCACCTAAACCTACACATCCCTGAACACTATGGGCAATTTAGCAGGGCCAATTCACCTAACCTGCACACCTTTGGATTGTGGGAGGAAATGGGAGCACCCAGAGGAAACCCATGAAGACACTGGGAGAATGTGCAAACTCCACACAGACAGTTGACCAAGGCCAGAATTGAACCCAGTCCCTGGCACTGTGAGGCAGCAGTGCTAACCACTACGCCACTGTGCCGCCCCTTTATGTAAGTATTTATTTAAGATATTTAAAGTAAAAAGGTGTACTAACTTTTTTCTGTGGTCTTTTCCAGGTTGGGTAAACACACTTGTTGGAGGTCAAAAAGAAGGCGCTAAAGGTTTTATGTTTTTCATCATTAATGTAGATCTTACTGAAGAAGGACTTGGTAAGTAAAGCATACATTTATGATATATATGTGTTTTAAATTTCGTACTGTACTGGATGTGCGAACATGAGTAATGCATGTCAAAAATTCAGTTGCGTGATTTTCCGGATTTTTTAAAAAAAAAAGTAGCTATAGAAATATTAAATCTGTTCCAATCAGCAACACTTCTGGCGTGCAGGTGACACCAAAGCTGACAAAAGTGAAGCCAAAGTTGATTCGGACAGTACCCCAAAGTTTGCAGTGTTTTTAGAAACTTGTTTAAGTATTTAGTGCTTTGCAGTACATCAGGGTGAAGTTTCTTATATCTTGATGTTGCTGTTCGGCTAGCTTTTTCTTGGCTGGCAGATGGTGGCACAATGAGAGTATTTGGGGCTTGGAATGGAGTCATGATTTGGAATGTCACCAATCAAACAGGACTATCTGTTCACAAGCTTCCAAGGTAGTAACTTGATTTGTGTTCCGTTTGTATTTTCTTAGTTTATAGAAAGCAATGTGTATTTAATTTGATCCTAATGCTATGCAATTTTTGTCTTTCTTTCCTTTTTTGTATGCAGTGCATGTTGATGATATAATTCTACACATGTTCCAGTATATTAATAAACTGCGTACAGAAGGGCCACAGGAGTGGGTTTTTCAGGAGTGCAAGGTAATGAACAAAACCTTTCTTAATCTCACTTGAACATTTATCCTGATTTACAGAGAGGTTTGAGGTGGATTCATGAAATTTTGCCAGAAGTAACCAAATGGGGGAAAAAACACAGACGCATGTCCAATAAGAAATTTGAGAGAGCAAGATAATTTAGAGATTTAATATTGATCAGAAGTTGCAATCTGTTACCCTTTGTACTGTCAGTATTTCACCTTGGGTACATAAATAGTATCACTAATAGGCTTTGGCAATAGGTTTAGCACTTCCAGCTCTTGGAACCGTGGAGGCAGTGCTAACATTATTGTGGATGCACTCATTTATCAGAGTTTAAGATGGATATATTAAAAAAAAAAGACCCTTGGAGCTCTTGTGTTGCAGTGGTGGTGTCTCTACCTCCTGGGTTAGAAGTATGGTTCAAGTCTCATCTACTCCAGAGCTGTATAACAGCATTTCTGAACAGGTTGATTAGAAACTATTTATAAAACGGATCTAGTAAAGAAAAGAAATAAAATTGGTCCATTTGTGGGGGAGGGGGGAGACAAAAAAGCAAACCCAGACCCCGTCCCACTTTCCCTACCTCTTCCTCAACCTCGATGGTTTGCATTGCTTTTAACGGCTTTGCACATAATCTATTCAATTGGAATCATAGATCATTTACTGCTGGTGGTTAATAGAAGGAAAAAAAACATAATGGATTGGTGATGGGGCAAAAATTAGTTGTGTGTAAGAGCATTTCTGGATAACTAAAAGAAACAAATCTCTGGGGCTCTTGTGCAATGGTAGTGTCCCTACCTCTGAATCAGAAAACCCAGATTCAAGTACCATATGTTTTCAGAGTTGTGAAGTAACATTGCATGGATCAGCTTTATAGATCAGTTTTTAACTGAATCACTGGGACACAGCAAAATTTTTTTATTCTTGCTGATACTCCAACCCTGAGCATTGAAGTGGCATTTCTTTACTGTTCAGTACCTCCTTTTGACATTTACACAATTAGACAAATGGACTTTGACCACGATATTTGTTTCTGAGTAACTACTGTAAAGTGTAGCTCTGAATGTTCATCAGATAACTATTTCTGACTTTTTATTGTTTAACATTTAGGATTTGAATGCTATGGCATTTAGGTTCAAAGATAAAGAACGACCACGTGGCTACACTTCAAAACTTGCTGGCTCATTACATGTATGTAAATATTTCATGTTTGCTACTATGTTTTAACATTATTCTCCAGTGTATATTTTAAAAACTTATTGTAAGGTTGGCAACTTAGCACAGTAAAGGAAGAAAGTGGCAAGGGAAAAGGGAATTTATTTTCAAAATGTAAATCTCTTGACCCTTTATTTTAAATTTTTTATCTCTAGCAGTTGACAGCTTTGCCCACTGAGTATAGATAACTCCAAAGTAGTCCTTAAATGTGTGATCATTTTCATTCTCCATGGCACTCACTTGCAATTTAATTAACACAATTCTTGCTGAATATTGATTTACAAAACAAGTTATTCCCAAGCAGCTTGTAGCAGTGATTCCAATGGAGTCTTTACAGGATGGGGAGCAAAGAGAGTTGATAGTTGGGGTTAAGTATTTCATTTTTTAACGTATGCTATTTTCTGAAACAGAGTTAGCAGTGATCTGCTGTATGTTGGCACTGTTTTTTGGATGGATCAAAATGGGTATCCTCTCTATTGGGAGCAAATGTGTTATAGATTGAAGTTATAGTAGTTCGTTTGGTAACACGAGCCACTTTTTAAATTGCAAAGGTTTGGTGTCTAGTTCATGCACACCTGTATGCAGGTAAGTCTTGTACCTGACACTCTGAAGGAGCTACAGAGAATTTTATCAATGGTAGCATTTCAACAAGATTTATGTTGTTGGTTGGATAATAAATGGATAGGAGATGATCGTCAGAGAAGTAAACATGAGGATGTATCCAAGTATGCAGATCATATATCTATCTGTTTCGAAATATGGTGTGTTGAGATTGTTGGGATAGTATGTTTAAAGAGTCTCTAATTTTAGACTTACGCAGAGAGGCCATAGATCAGAGACCTAGGTACTTCTGAAGATAAGAGATTATATTTGATGGCTGTAGAATGAACGGTGCCTCGTCATACTAATATCCTAATCTACTCGGGCAATCTACCAGAACATTGATGGCAGAGAGAAACTGAAGAGGAGAACCTTCTGCTGCTCTTGTTCAAGTCTCTGTGCTCACGATTAAACATCTAATATTAAATAAGATAGAATTAACCATAATATTTCATTCAAATTCTCAGTATACCATGTGTAGCTTTAACAGTAGAGTCTGTGAAGGTACTTTTTTTTTTATATAGCTTTTGGATAGCCTTTGTGCTAACGCTAGGAGAAATGAGGACTGCAGATGCTGGAGATCAGAGTCGAAGAGCGTGGTGTTGGAAAAGCACAGCACGTCAGGCAGCAGCTGAGGAGCAGGAGAATCGACATTTCAGACATGAGCCCATTGTAAAATCTTAGAATTATTATTGAAGGACCGATTTCAATTTGCAATGTTCCTTAAAACTATATATAAGCACTGTAAGGTGCTTGGAAACAGTCAAATTCTGTTGCACAGAATTCTGAAGCTCTTGCCAGTATTTTGAGATGCACTGTGCAGGTTTGTCACCTTGTTCTGTTTAATTGTTAGCTCAGTGCTTATGAAGATAAGTTTACACAGTCCATAATATTAGCCCAGATTCGTTATGTTAATATCTTGCTGTATAGTCATTTTGTTTTCTTTAATCACCCAGTACTATCCCATTCACGAAGTGCTTGCAGCTGAATACCTGCTGGAAGAGTTTAGGGCTGACTTAATTCAAATGGTACTGGAAAAACTAAGACCAGAATCTGTGCGGTAAGTTATTGTTATAATATTGCCTGGTTTATTTTTGGCCTAAAAGTGAGAAATAAAGAAAAGCCTTTTTATTGTGATACTGAATTGGCAGTTGATCAGAAGTCAATAATCTCCTTAGCAAGCCCAATGTAGTCTGGTAGCTCTCAAATGAGCCATTTACTGGTAATTGCAAATTGCATTTTGAGATGGCCTTTTGTTAAGCAATGGTGCCTACCACTTATAGCCTTGTTCTTTGCCCACAACTTCTTCGTTTACTTTTACATTGTATGTTCCTCTTACTACATTTTTGAAAAAGGTAGCTATTCTCAAAAGCTTGTTTGAAACTGTGTGGACAGTGTGTGAGCAATATGTTTTTTTTAAAGAAATGAGAAAGTTGAAATATTACTGAGTAATGCAGATTATAAACCAAGAAATAACAGCTGAAGAATTGAATTAAATGTAAAGAAAAATTAAATGTTTCTTTTTTTAGAAAGAAAATTGGAGAAAAATCTCCAGTGATTAAAAAGATAGAGATTCCACTCTTGTGAAAGATAATATCTAGTAGTTTGGCAGTAACATCAAGGGATATGAAGATGTTTAGGAAAGAGGCATTGAGGTAAATCATCACCCATGATCTAATTCAGAAGCTGAGCAGACTCCTTGATGGATTGAATGGCCTTCTCCTGTTTCGAGGTTCTTTTCCTCATTTGGAATGTGTTCGTGTTTATTTCATATCAGTGCGGTAAGGGCAGGAAATTCATGACATTCATTATATTTGCATGGTAACATTCATTTTCTCACCACTTTTAGAAGGATGAGACATCTTGAACATTGACTTATGCATGTTTATGTTAAGCAGAATATGTGTGAATGCAGCAATTTGCTGTCACTTTGCACATCACCTAATAGTACTCACTGTTATTCTAATGTTTTATTTGCAACAGTTCCCAAGCTGTTCTGTCTTGCCTTAAATTTGAGGAATCTAAGAGGAACTTGGGTGCTATGATTTTAACTAGAACATTCTGATTTTAGCAATCCCAATTGCAACAACTCCTGTTCTAATTTTGGAGCAGAATTTCTGAAATGTAATATAAATGAAGGGACAGGAGTCGGCCATTTGGTACTTTGTGCTTATTTTGCCATTCAATAAGGTCATGGCTCATCTGACAGTGGCCTGAATGCCACTTTCTGGTCTGTGTCCATTACCCTTGATTCACTTGTAGATTATAAATCTACAATCTAAAATTGCCCCCTTAAACTAATGCTTTTCACTCCAAAAGTTAAAAACTTAAGAATGTAAAATTTGCTTTTTTTATGTGGTTGTGGGAAGTAGGGGAGAGATAGGGATACAAATATACCTCTTCATAATTCATTACAAATGTTTAAAATTGTCAATATACATAGATGTTAAATACTTCTTGCAAATTGTTCAGGCGCAATAAAGTTGACCCTGTATGAAATACATGATTAAATTTTGGATTTGTGAAATATTATTAGAATCACTAGAGGGCACTTCTCTGTCTTTGAAATTAGGTCACCTTTAGTAAGAGAGCTGTGGATCATGAAGTTCACCTGACTTGTAAATGCTTACAGTAATTACAGGTCGCTCTGCTATAACGCGCTTTTGTTAATGTGAATTTGCTATAACAAGATTGATGAATTGAGGACACTGTTTCTAAAGCATGAATTTTTAAAACATGTTGGCTGTAACACGATTATATTGCCAAAATGTTAAGCGCTGGTTCTAAAGTGCAATTTTTCTATGATACAGGGTTGCACAAGAACACAACCATCGTGTTATAAAATAACTACCTGTATTGGGTGCAAAGACTTATCAATGTCTTCCCATGTTAAGTGTATAAAATTTAACGTGTAAAGTTGATCTGATGTGAGCCTGATGTATTGCCAAAATAATATAGAACGCAAACAGTGATGAATCAAAGATGCCAGTATTCTACTTTAAATTTAGGAGAAAAAGTCATCATAGTGAAAGAACCAGAGGCATAAGGAAATATTTTTTCACATTGTAATGTGAAATATATTCACCGAATATTATTTTATAATGGATCACATAATATAGAATCTAAAGTGTGAAAAGAGGCCATTCGACCCACTGGGTACTCACCGACCAGCCGGAGAGCATCCCATCTAGAATCCTACCCTCTCCCTGTCACCCTGCATTTACCATTGCTAATCTACCTTGCCTACATATCCCAGGACACTATGGGACAATTTAAGCTGGCCACTCCATCTAACCTGCACAGGACCACCTGGAGAAGACACAGGGAGAAAATGCAAACTGAGACAGTCACCCAAGTCTGGAATTGGACCCAGTTCCCTGGCACTATGAGGCAGCGGTGCTAGCCACCTTGCCACCCTTTATATTTAGCAACTGCATTTGTGTTTTTAGAGTTTTCTTCTGCAGAAAGATTTAGCACAATTACCAAGGACAGTATATATTACGTGTTATATTCCACCCTCCAGACACAAACCCAGTCCTGTACCTGAAGGCTTCCTCAACAGCCATGGGATCCAATGTTGTCACTTGTTGCTAACCGCAGCCCCCTGAAGATCATCAGATTTTTAGTTGCAACCCAGAGCGTGTATAAGCAAAGCAGATTTGTTGCTGACAGAAAATAGGTTATGGATAAGTAGGTAAATGTAATTTGATTCTAGCCAAGTCTGGTATATTCAATGCCCAGTCTCCCATGTTCATGTGCCAAAAATGGGAGACAAATCTATGCATTTAATTGAGTCACAAGCAAAACAAAATCATTTTTTGGGGGGAGAAATAGTACTAGGATAGCCTGCTGTTCTGTAAATTCCCTCAATTCCTTGGCTGTAACTTGAGTCCAGCTTCAGCCCCGCACAGCCCTCGCAGACACTCCCATTGCTGAAGTGGCCTAAGTGAAGACTCCACTAGGCCTGCTCTGATCTGGCAATTTCCTTCATGGGCAGGACCAACCAATCAGTGGTTGCTGCCCTGCCTCCTACCTTTGCTCCTCTTCTGATCATAGATTCTGACTATTGAGTAGTAACAAGAGATGAAAAGAAGAAATCTGCAATTGGAGAAGCATGGGAGAGACTGAATTTCTGGTTAGAAGAACAGCTCCCCACAGATTCTGTCTTTTCGATGTGTGACTTTTCTCTAGGTTGATCACCTGGTGAGCGAATTCTCTCAGATAGTTTTGAGATTTTGGGGACTAATTCACCTGCTGCAATGTGTATTTTGAGCTGTAGTTCCAGTGATGTTCTAATTTTGTTAAACTATTTCCATCTTCCCTATTTGCTCTCAAGTTTGCGTAGTTCATTGCAGGCATTAAATACTCGCATCAAATTTCAGATTGTGTTGCGTCTGAATCAGTGTCAATTCCTTCATTTCTACTGTTCTTCCTCTTGACAGTGTGGCAGTGGTTTCTAAATCATTTGAAGGACAAACGGACATAACAGAGAAATGGTACGGCACACAATACAAACAGGAAGCCATTGGTGCTGATGTCATCCAGGTGGGAAACGTGAACCTTCAAAAGTGGAGATAATGTACATTATTTTAGTTGAAGTTTATTTATTTTGGTATCTGTCAGGATACACTAAACTAAAGCAAAGTATCACAGATGTTGGAAATCAGAAACAAGAACAAAAATTGCTGGAGAAACTCAGTTCTGGCAACATTTGTAGAGAGAAAGCAAAGTTAATGCTTCAAATCCAATCTTGCTACTACAGAGCTATTTTTCTCTTCACAGAACAAAAAAATAAAGAACTGCGGATTCTGAAAATTTGAATCAAAATCAGAAATAGCTGGAAAAACTCACCATACCTACCAGCATTGTGGAGCCAACTGTTCTGAAGGAGGGTCAGTGGAGCCAAAACATTAACTCTGCTTTGTCTCCATAGATGCTGCCAGACCTGCTGAGTTTGTCAAGCAATTTGTTATGGTTTCGTCTCGCATTATTACTGCTTAAAATACACTGATCTGTTAAATAGTTTACATTGGACAATTTCTCTTACAATTGTTTAAAAATTAAAGAAGTAGGAACTATATCCAATATAATCATGGCTTTATATCTACTCACGTTTGTGATAACTTGAGAGAAACCCAAAATGAACTTCTGTGTTGTGTCCTTTTACAGAAATCCGAATGTTAACATCTTCCTTTTTCTGATTAACACAGCACTTGTATATTGATGAGCATCTCAATAACTTATAAAAAATAAATGGAGTGCCTGCATAAAAGCTAGCTAATTTGGTGTAAATTTCAGCCTTTGCAATCTGTGTTTTGTTGAGATTTGGCTGTGACACATTAAACCCATGGAATTTAAATGTACACAGAACACCGAGATTAGGAGCAGCAGACCATTTGGTCGTGATAGCCTAGTCTGCCGTTCAATAAGATGATGACTAATGTGATTATGGTCTCCAAACCAAATTCCTCCCTTACACTGCTAACCTTTTGGTTCTTGTGTTAGTCAAGATTCTCTCCACCTTCACATTAAAAATATGTAATGATCCCACCATGATCCTTAGAGAAGAACTTCCTCCTGTTCCCATCATAATTGGGAGAGCACTTTTGAAATTATACCTCCAGTTCTGTCCCCTTTCATAAAGGGAAACATCCTTGCAGCTCCTACCCTGTCTCATGTTTCTACCTTTTTCTTAATAAGATATCTAGAATTGAGGTAAGGTTAAAAACCTCACAACACCAAGTTATAGTACAACAGGTTTATTTGGAAGCATGAGCTTTCGAGGCATTGCTTTTTCATCCGGTGGTGATGATGAAGAGGCAGCACCTCAAAAGCTCATGCTTCCAGATAACCTTTTGGACTATAACCTGGTGTTGTGAGATTTTTAACTTTGTCCACGCCAGTCCAACACCTCCAAATCATGACTAGAATTGGGGGGAGAGGGATGGAAGCATGGGTGATCAGTTAAGATGAAACTTACCTGAGAAACTTTGTAGGCATTTATGTTTTTTCATTAAATTGGAGACCAGAAGTGTAGCAAAGTACCCCTACTTCACATTTTCCCACAATATGTTCCTTCTGCCTAACTTTTGCCCACTCCTTAACCAATCTATATCCCTTTGGAGACTCCTTTATGCTCTTTTCACAACTTACTCTGGTGCTTGTCTTTGTATTGTCAGGAAACTTGGCAACCATAAACTTTGGTCTCTTCATCCAAGTAATTTATAAAACTATTTTTATTAAATAATTGAAGCCCAGCACTGACTCCTGTGGCACATGAGTTACCACATCCCATCAACTTGAAAATATCCATTTATGCCCTTTCTTTGTTTCCTAATAGTAAATCAATCTCAATCCATGCTAATTGCTTCCTATGCCATGAGCTCTTATTTTGTATAGTAATATTTTGATGTGGCACTTTGTCAAATGCTTTCTGCAAATCTGCATGCAGTAGTTTTGCTGAATTCCCTTTGTATACATTGCTTGTTAGTTAACCAAAGAACTCTGATAACTTAGTTAAACACTATTTCCCTTTCTCAAAAATGTTAGCTCAGCTTGATTGCATTAAGATTTTCTAAGTATCCTATTATGACCTCTTTAATAATAGATTCCAGTATGTTTCCTATGACAAATATTAGGCTATTCTGGCCTATGACTTCCAATTTTGTGTCCTTCCTTGAATAGAGGAATCATATTGGCAAGTCTGCTGGTGCCTTTTCCAGAACTAATGGAGTTTTGAATAATTAAAACCAATGCATTGACAATCTCAATAGCAACTTCTTCAATCCTCAGATGAAGTCCATCAAGGCTAGGAGATTTGTCAGCTTTTAGTTCTGAACTTTCTCAATGCCCTTCCCTTGGTGATTGTAATTGCTTTAAATTCCTCACTTCATTTCTCATTGTTAGTTATTCAGGGATATTTCTTCACTGTAGAGGACGAGAGTCAGATGCAAAATGTGCATTCAATTTATCTGCCATACTCTATCTTCTATTATTAATTCTCCAGTCTCAGTCTCTTTCTTTCTAGGTGACTAGTGCTCACTCAATTCATTCCTACTATTTTTTAAAAAAAGTTTCTCTCATTCTCATTCCTCTGTCTTTTATTAATCTGTTATTCTTTGCTGTTGAGTATATTTGAACCAATCTTTTTACCTTCCACTCATCTTTCCAGAACTATGTGCCTTTTCTTTCTGTTTTTATACTACTTTTAACTTCCTTGCTTAGCCATAGATGTTACATCTCTTCCTTAAATCTATCTTTCTTTCTTTCTTCACTGGGATGTATATGTCATGAGTATTCTGAAATAACTCCTTAAATATCTATTTCTATATCTCTACCAACATATCCCTTACCCTAGTATTCCAGTCAGCTCCATCTTCATGCCATAGGTTGTCCTTGTTTAAGTTTTAAGACGCTGGTCTTCGAACCATTCTTCTCAAACTGAACGCAAAATCAAAATCACTGCTGCCTAATGGTGCCTTTACTACAAAGTTACTTGATTATCAGTGTAATGCATCTCCTGGGAGTGCAGAGCAGAGATACTTTTACATTTTGAAGAGAATCTAATTTGCAGGACAAACTTTACTTGGTTTTGTGCTGGTAGACTGGGGCCATCAAAATCTACAGGAAACCCATGATTTATGCCATCCTAATTTCACATCATCTCATGATATGTGCCCTTTGCATTGTCTTCACACTAAGCAGTGTCTCATGCTAAGTTCTGGCATAAGTGGTTTAAAACTAGTGAGGAATTGTGATATAATAGAATGGTTCTTCTTCTTTTCCCTCTGCCAAATCTCTCTCTCTCTGATGTTTTCTTAGCTGTACCCTTGTATCCATATATTCTCCATTATTTGCTCTACCTAACTGCTGAGGATTGAATTCACTAGAGTCTTATGAAGCAATAAGCACTTGGAAATAAAATATTTCCATGTGCCAGAAAATCCCCAAAACATAGAATAGTATGTCATCTAGAATTCCTAGATGGTCAAGTTATGATTGACAAAACCTGCTATATTTGTACTTCCATACATACATGTGAAACCATTTAATAAGACAGAATTATTTTTAAATGAACAAAATTACTGGATCATTCTGCAATAAAAACAGATGATAAAGTAAGATGGCTGGACGAAACCTGTCTTTCTACTCTTACCACTAAAACACATTCAAACAATTTAGACCTGAAACAGTGTCTGCAAACAGCACATCATATTTCAAGGAGGGCATTTGGACACTGACAGTGGGTAGACTTAAAGGTTGAGATGAAGGAAAATGGATTTGAAGGTTTGGCTTTTCACTGTTTTCAGCAGAGAGAAACCTGTTATCGACACTTGCAGCATGTGGTACAGTGGTTAGCACTGCTGCCTCTCAGTGCCAGGGTCCTGGGTTCGACTGCCTATGTGGAGTTTGCACATTCTCCCCATATTGGTGTGGGTTTCCTCGAACCACTCTGGCTTCTTCCCACAGTTTGAAGATGTGCAGGTTAGGTGGATTGGCCAAGCTAAATTGCCCATAGTTTCTAGGGATGTGCGGGCTAGGTGGATTAGCCACGGGAAATGCAGAGTTACCAGGACAGGGTAGTGCGTGGGTCTGGGTGGAATGCTGTTTGGAGGGTCACTGTGAACTCAATGGTCCAAATGGCCTGCTTCCAAAATGTAGAGATTCTATGATGACATCTGAGGTAAGGATTCATATTGTGGCCTTCTAATCTCCTTTGTGACATTCTGGATTTAAGCAGCCTAACAAAAGTACCAGTTTTCAATTCCAGGAAAGCTGTTAGTTAACCTTTGGTTTTCTGGCTGTCTACGACCCCATTGTGTCCGGCCTGTATCTGATTTTATTTTTTTTCCCAGGAGATCAATATTTGATAAAAGACTATCCTTGTTTAGAAGCTTTTGGATGCTCCTACATTTTGACCTCCAGAAGTATACTTTCCAGATCACTAGCCTCAATCTGGAAGACAGTAATGCTGTAAATGTTGTGTTTGCAGTGTCTCATTGCAAAATCTATTTTTGTCTCTAGCTCTTACCCAACGTGAAAATCATCCTTTTGCCGATGAAAGGATCCTTTGCTGTATAAGGAATAATTACTAATCTGTGATGTTTGTACTAAATCAGTTTTATCTATTTTACAGAAATGGCAGAATGCAGATCTAAATGGCAAGTTTAAACTACCAGTGAGGAATGAGTTCATTCCCACAAATTTTGAGATTTTCCCTTTGGAAAATGATGCCCTCCCATTTCCAACTCTTATTAAGGTAAATGTGTCTGGTCTTAGAGTCGAATAATACTGTATGCAAATGATGGTATTTCATTTGTACAAATTTGTGTAATTAAGAATTTAGTTTACTTTTTAATTGTTTAAGAACAAATATGAAAACTAGTTTATTTCACTCAAGCTATTAGAAATAATTACTGAGGGCTGTGCTCTAGCTGCAGGCATATTGTAATGTGGTTGAAATGCTGACACAGCCAATGCTTACATTAAAGAGCAAACTAAATGGTACAATGCTTTTTGTTGGATACTTATGGGTACCCCACTATTTGCAACATTAAATATGCAATCTTTGTTATTTATTCTTCACTGGGATATGTACAGTTTTCCATCCCTAATTGTGCTTGAGCTGAGGAACCTGACTGGCCAGACCATTCTCAAGAGCAGTTGAGAGGCAACCAAGTTTTTTTTTAATGTCTGATGGTCTGTTTAGGCCACCAGGTATTGATAGCCAATTTCCTTCCCTAAAGGACATTAGCAAAGTAGATGGGTTTTTAAAACCAGAATGAATGATCATTTCATGGTCATCATTATTAAGTCAGTATGACAGAATTAAATTTAAATTTGGCCAGCTATAGTGGTGAGATTGAAACCCTGCCCTCAGTAATCCTGGGCCTATGGATTACTAATCGTGATATTACCAGTATGCTCCTATCTACTCTAATATAGCAGGATAAAAATAGGTATTAAAAGTACTTGTCATATTCAAATAACTCCCTCACCACAACACTTGGAGCCTAATGCCCCACTACTTGGTGTAATGCATGCCAATGCACATGTAAACCATCACTATGCATGAATTGCTCAATTGGGGTATGAGATTATATTTGTCACCACTTTAATGTGGTGTTAACTTGGCTGAAATTAGATCATAAGTGTGATTTTTAAAAAAAAAAGACGTTTTATGTACGATAACAATGCACACTTCACTCTTTTTTTCAGAATTTTGAGTGAATGTATGATGTCATAGATCACAGAATGTTTCTCATTCCTATATCAAGTGTGCAGAGCTAATGAATTACATGATGTAAAACATTTGACAGGGATGGTCTAAGCTTCTATCCTTGTAGCTCGGCAGTATAGAGATTTTATGGGCAATTTGTAATTCAATACACAATTGAATTTTTGAATGTTAACATTCTTGGTGTGGAACATTTAAGGTCTGACGTGAGTACGGACTGTATTTTATTCTGAGAATGTTCGGTTGCGAAAAATTAATTGAACTGGAAGTGTACACCAGGTCCATGAAGATGCATTCAAAGAAGTGCATTTATTGGGATGAATGAAATGAAGTGTTCAACTGATGGTTTGAAAATTGTTTTGAAAGTGTAAAAGCATGTGTTACTTAGAAATTCTGGTAGTATTGAGGTGCCTACAATGCTTTAAGTAAAGTAAAAGTTTGTATTTTAAAAAAAAAAAAGATATATTTAATTCTGGCAGTATAAGGTGAACATACCATTTTGAGTATACACAAGGAGTTGGCTATTTGGCTCCTCAAACAATTCCATGAACAGTTTATTGTGGATTCTATCCAGGCTGCCTTCCAATCTCAGATCGTGAAGCAATAGTAAAATTCCAAAAGGTGAAAGTTGTCTTAAACTTTGCATGGATTCTAATATTTGTGTTCTGTTTCAGTTTCCATACACTGAAAACCCTTTTTGTGATTTTAAAAAAAAATCTTTGAAATTGATGTCATTTGTTTTTAAATTTCTGCACTTTTTGTTAAAATCACTGAGCACCACTTCCTAACTCCTGCCCCAAAAGTACCGTTGAAAAGAGCCATAAATTTCTCCAATCCCTCTGTACCTGAAGCTGCTCAAAACTAATGTAATGTCCATGAAGCTTTTGATTAGATTAGATTACCTACAGTATGAAACAGGCCCTTTAGCTCAACAACTCCATGCTGACCCTTGGAAGAGTCACCCACTCAGACCCATTCCCCTACCCTATATTTACCCCGACTAACGCACCTAACACTATAGACAATTTAGCATGGTCAATTCACCTGACCTGCACATCTTTGGATAGTTGGAAGAAAGCAGAGCACCCGGAGGAAACCCATGCAGATACTGGGAGAACATGCAAACTCCACACAGACAGTATCCCAAGGTGGGACTCGAACCCGGGTCCCTGGTGCTGTGAGGCAGCATGTTAACCACTGAGCCACAGTGCCGCCCCCTGCATCTTTCCATATCAATGATTTCATTCCTAAAGTAAACATGCCCAAAGGTGGACACAGTGTTCCAACTCTGACCCAATTGATGTTTGGAAAAGACTTTGTATTATTTGAACAAAACGGCAGTATGTTGTATGATATCCATCAAATTTATTGAACTGTGGCTTCACTTCTGAAGAGGCAGAACTAACTTCCATTGGTTACATGATCACTTTTTCACTTGACATTTTATCTTTCAGAGTACTCTTATTGAATTTTTTGGCAGCTTATTTGATGATAAGATGCGTAATTCTGTAAAAATTAAAAGTTTGAAATTGTTTCTAATTTGGAATTGTATTCTTGCAGGACACTGCCATGAGTAAAGTGTGGTTCAAGCAAGATGACAAATTCTTTCTCCCAAAAGCCTGCTTGAACTTTGAGTTTTTCAGGTATGTTCCACAAATGTTAATGAATTCAGCAGGAGAAGTAATAATGTTATGTATTTCACAAAATATCAGTAAGGAAGTTGTGGGGAAGTCATAAACTACCTATTAATTGTTATTAACCAATCAAATAATACTTAAAACTTCTAGGTATTTACCACTAACTCTCCCCTCATACACTATACATATTGTTTTTCCAATACTTTTGTATTTCAGGGGAAATTACCCTGATTCGGGCAGTGCATCATGTTCAACAAAATATGTTTTTTTTGTTTCAGAAATACTCAACCTGACAACTCTTTTAACTTGATGGCACCATGGTGTTTTTGAGGTTGTAGTTTAACTGCATATGTTTAAACACATACTCCAGTGTGTGTGTTGAAAAAGTGGTATTTGGAAGATACTTTTGATTCAAATACTATGCTTTTTATGTTTGCATCCTCCATTGGTACTTAGCTGCAAAGAATGAAAAGATGTCAAAAAAAAGTAAAAACTGTTTCAATGCATAGGCACTTGCATCATGTGTAGTGTTTCAAAATTGTGGATTCATTAGCTTACAGCTGTAAGTTCAAGTTGTGTGCCAGTTGGATCAAAATCACTTTTTAAGCTCTTGAGATTTTCTCAAGGGCT
Organism: Chiloscyllium plagiosum; assembly: GCF_004010195.1. NCBI lineage: Eukaryota > Metazoa > Chordata > Chondrichthyes > Orectolobiformes > Hemiscylliidae > Chiloscyllium > Chiloscyllium plagiosum. Next base: position 16,737,066 of record NC_057731.1, read on the forward strand.
AATTTTTTGATTTTTGTTGGTTATTTTTTGATTTAGACATTACATTTTAATTCTCATTAACTCATTTAGTAGGTAATAATGTCACGTAGAAACCAGCTTGGTTGAGATATAAAGTACTGTATATGCTTGTGTATAGGTCAAATTTTGAAGACTTTTTTTAGATCTGAAATTAGGAAATCGACTTGTACCCAAGGTATTGTTTTCAAGGGGGTGAATATTGATCTACAAAATAGATAAAATGGGAAATTACTTTTCTGGCAGTCCCCTGGTCTCTGGTTCTGGAACGATCCCTGTAATATGTTCAGGCTGCAGTAATTGAAACAGACAGCATGGATACAACGGTCGCCCTGTACTGTTGTACCATTACAGTATTTCCGAAAACCTGGAGTGGAGAGTGACGACTGGCAGACCTGGAACTGAGTGGTACGGCCAGCAGACTGGAAAGCCGGAGCAGAGCGCAACGTGCAGTCGCACTGACTCATAAATGTTGATCTGTAACTGTGAAGAATTAAGGTCAACTTGTACAGGAGATAAATGGAAAATACAAGATTTTTTGGCCAAAAATAAAGGGTCGACATATGCATCAACCTATACACATATATATGCAGTATTTGGGGTCTTGGCGAAGCAGAGTTAGACTATTTCATCAGTATCCTCAATGATCAACTCTCCATTCAACTTAAAGCCACAATAGAAGAAGAAGAATACAGCGCAGTACAGGCCCTTTGGCCCTCGATGTTGCGCCGATCCAAGCCCACCTAACCTATACTAACCCACTATCCTCCATATACCTATCCAATGCCCGCTTAAATGCCCATAAAGAGGGAGAGTCCACCACTGCTGCTGGCAGGGCATTCCATGAACTTACGACTTTAAGAGAAACATTAATTTCTTAAATGTTTAAATTGGTAAAGGATGACAGGCAAAAATTATTTTATTGAAATAGATGGCACAAACTTCTACATGTAAAATACACTCACCCTAAACACATTTTTCACAGCCTAGTGAGGTATAGCTAATGCATTGCAATTGCACATGCATAAAGCTGAAACATTTTAACCAGATTATTACAATACTATTTACAGCATCTGCAATCTCCGTTTCAGATTTAAATTTAACAATTCACTGTTTCTTACAGTAGAATCCACTCAATTGCTTTCCAAATGTAATGTCTTGAACTTGTGCAGCCATAATGAACCTAAAGGATCCATTATGTACAACCGGCAAAACTAACGTCATTTATAAGATACCATGCAAGAACTGTAAAATAAAAAACACTGCACCCGACAAACTAGCAAGAAATTTGCCACCAGCATACCCGTACACTAACTGGCCACCAAAAGACACGACCCACTATCACTAGTTTCTATATACACAGACAAAGAAGGACACCACTTTGAATGGGACAACACATATCCTACGTCAGGCGAAACAAATACATGCACAAGAATTCTTAGAGGCATGGCAATCGAACTAGAGCTCCATCAATAAACATATGATTTAGATCCTATTTACCTTCCCTTGAAAAGAGGGAAAAAAATAACCTGGAAATGACATCACCCACCTTAAGAAACCAAGACTTATAAATAGAGAGGGGGGGGGACTCTCACTGATGATGTTGCATAGTATGGTGATGAAACATCAGAAAACAAACCTTCAAGCTCAGTGAGCTAACTTGCATACTTATTATCAACTTGAGCTACAATCTTCTCAAAAATCGAAATTCCATATTATTAGCAAGGAATTCAATACTTCAGTTATATGAAGTTTTCTTGCATCTCAGCAGAGTAGGCTCTTCTTGATGGATTTAAAACTCTGTTCTCTCCTTTGGATCTCCCTGTTCCTGCTCACACCTCTTGCAATCTTCTTATTCTCAACTCCCCTGACTCGACTTTACATCTAGGACTAGATCATGGGAAAGCAGTTTCCACAATACATAACAGTGGAAGAGCCAAGACAAGGAGCTGTTCTATAGCGAGATAGCAATAGCAACTTGTGGAACCTGAACATGTGGCATCAGGTGTTTTGATCTGAGGGACAGCATGTAAATGAGAAATAGGGAGTATCTAGCCTTTTGTCAATGTTGTTAATTTTGAAATTTGTTTCCAAAAGAGTGATGATAGTGGTAGTACTTAATCACAATGTGTATGTGTTGATCCAATTTAAAGGAGACATTTGCATTTATAATAGCACCTTGCGCAAGTTCAGAATGTTCGCAGTGTTTGCAATCAGTGAAATAATTTTCTTGCAATGTAAGAAACCTAACGCATTGGAAAATAAATGATTTCCATTGTTACTAAGATTATTTTCATTGCATTAAAGGTAAAGTCACCATAGTCCCAGAGCACTATAGGGCTATTGTCACCCTGGAGAGAGAGACAACCGGTGGTGGTTTAGCCTAAGGATCACTGTACCTCATGTGAGGGGAGAGGTTGAGAAGGAAAGTCCTTTACGGTAACCTCAGCCAGTGCAGGAATTGAACCCACTGCATCGCAAACCGATCATTCGGCTAACTGACCCCTATTAATAAGTACTAAAAAATGACAGGAAAAGGCAAAGAGACACATTGATAAGAGTCTTAAAAGTATATAACAGTAATGATCAGTACTTAAATGGAATACCAGATCGCAATGTAGAGTCAATTAGTTTGGCCTGTAAATTTTCATTTTTACAAAGGATATATAATCATTCCACAAAACAGCAAGCAGTTTATTTTGTGAAGTCTGAAATGCTTGGCCACACCTGAATAATGAGCCATCTTAGTAGTTAAGTTCATAATGGTTGTCATTTTTTAAAATCTTGTTTTGGGCTCACTATACAAGTTTTAAGCCATCCGAATGCAGCATATGTTGTTTAAAACTTAAACTGTGTATTTCACAGGGATGAGAGCAGAATTTCTTTTTTATAGAAACACTTGATTAAAGAAAGTATTGTGAGAAAGCTAATTATATACTGTTGTGCATTATTTCTGTCCACCTGCTTGATTCATTGCACAGCTTTCCCTGTTGGTGGAGATCGAAATTGGCAAGCATTAAATCTCGCCTTCTGTAGTTTGTAGGTTCCATAAAATAATTTTCCTCTTGTAGATCCACAGTTCATATATTTAAAAAAAAAATTGATTTTAACTGAGTCCTGAAGTAAATTATAAGTTTTTTTTTTAGCAATATGGTTTGTAGCTACTGGTAATGCATACATAAATTCATCTGGGAAAGAAAACAGTTTAATGCTTCTCAATAACAAATTGAAGTATTATATTTTGCCATTAACTAACATAAAGTATAATTTCCTGAACTATGGTTTCCTTCGCATTCATGTCTTGAGGTCCATGTGGACGCATCTCTTAAGCCTCAGCTATTTTACATTGATTTTCCATGGTGAAGAAACAAAAGAGCATTAGCATATCTAGCCTAGCCTTGCCTTGCCAAGGATTTAGATTAGTAAATGCAACAATAGGATGAAATTGTATGTTCATATTGTATACCCCTAAGCCATATTACATTGATTGTTATTTTCTATAAAGGATATTGACTGATATGCTGAATCTCAATCAAATATTGGCATTCCACAAGCTCATTTACGTCCTGTTTCAAATGTATTGTACAAAGTGCTAAATCTACTGATTTGAAATGTACAGGCATTATAATGATTTGTAATTGCATTAGCCAAGTGTGTAATTAAAATATAAAATTTCCACTACCTGTCTAGTGAGCAAGGATTTGTTATTGGAAAAATGTTTTTTCCATACTTAAAATATATTTAAAGCTCGTTATATTTTCAACTTGCATTTGAAAAAAAAACTGCTCTATTCATTTGCATAGCTATGTAGGCAGGTGAAAGTATTGACTTGTTTCATTAATTAATTTTGTAGAATCACAACTTTAATATTTGGTATATTTTCTTCCAGCCCATTTGCTTATGTGGATCCATTACATTGTAACATGGCCTATTTGTATCTTGAACTGCTGAAAGATTCTCTCAACGAGTATGCATATGCAGCAGAACTAGCTGGTTTGAACTATGACCTACAAAATACAATCTATGGAATGTATGTAAGTACCCAAATTCAGGGAGACAGTAAGTCTCCAGGATTATCTTCCTCAATTTTTTTTTAGTTTATTTTTATATTCTCCTGATTTCTGCACACCTTATCCATCCAAAACTAGCCTCTTATTCCACCACATATGATTAAAGTAGTATTTTCTCCTTCTTTCTAGTAGGAAAATTAGTTTAGCCATGAGGCTGCATATACATACTCTTGTATATTTTGTATGGCCTATTGTAATATCACTGTTGAATATCAGCTTGTTTCTTGAGGGTTTATTGCCACATTTTTATCTTTGTTCTCTTTGTTAGTCGTTACATTTATGTTGACCCTCTTCATTGCAACATGACATACCTCTATATCAGGTTATTGAGAGATGATTTAAAAGAGTATACATATGCAGCTCGCCTCACAGGCTTGGTGTATGCACTAGCTCCAGCAATGAACTCAATTCTTGTAAGTAGAGCAGGAAGGAGACTGGCTTGTGATTGAAGTGTTTGAAGGTTGCACAAGCTGCTTGTAGTTCTTATGTGAATTTTAAATTGCATGTTTAAAATGCACTAATAAGTCTGAAAGATGCATTTGGATTTGTAGTGTACTGCAACTATTTACTGGTTGAAGAAGATGAGGTTTGTTGAGTGTGGTATAAAGGGGTGAATAATTACAAGTGGAGTATACAAATTGTGTTCTTGCTTTTTAGTCAAATTAGTTATTTATATATATTACCTTCTATCATTTGTAAATTTTGATATTCCAATATGTTGGTGTCAGTATCTCAAAGCTTCACAAGAAAACATTTTAGGAATTTTTTTTAACTTAAATCAATTTGAATTTGAAGTATTAATAGTATCCATGCAAAGGAACAGAGTAGTAGAGAATGAGGAGTAGAAATTTGTCACCTGAAAGGTGGGTGGTTTTTTTGGCTGGATGAGTTTTTGCCAGCTCTTCTTTGCTAATGTAAACTAAAACTGACACCATTGCCTTTCTCCCGCTCTTCCCATGAACCCTATGTTTTCCTCAGTTTAAAATGCCTATCTGTTAATCCATAAATGATATCTGTTTTGATTACTCCCTGTAATTCAGCATCCCATGCATCAAAACATTTCCTACAAAAATCATCTTGTAACATTTGTCTTTACTCTGAAAGGCAATTTTAAATGATCACTCAGTCACTACCAAACTTTGGGAGTTTTTTTTTAAACCTCATCAGAACACTTCATGATTTAGAAAGTACTGTTAAATCTGTAACTACTTTTTGATCCACTGCAGATAGTTCTATTCTTTGCTTATAATTGACCAACATTCTAATTAATTTAAATTTTATATTGCTCAGGGTATTAACATTGTAAATATTTACACAATGCTTCTAACTAATTGTAAATTAACTGTGTAACCTTAATTTTCTGTTTGGTCTTGTCTCCATACTTATTTTTTAGAATGTAACATTTTTTTCTTATTTCATTGTTTTACATACTTAAACCAAGGTGTTGTGTCTTACTATTGGTTTCCAGATTGTTAGACAAAGAGTTGTTAATCTGTTGACAATAACTCCCCTCAAATTCTACCCAGCATCGTTTCTAAACATAAGTAAAATGTAAATGCTGCAAATTGTAAATAAAAACTGAAAATCTTACTGGGATCATTTGTGGAGAGAGAAGATAGTTACATTTTAATGATTTTTCATCAGACTGGTTGCATCTCAAATTTTCCCAGTTCTGATGCAATATTAATACTTGTAATGCGCTACTTTCAGTTCTTAACGTCCGCAAACCCAAACTGTTTATTTCCTGTCCGTTTGTGCTGCAGCATTTTGTTTTTTTTGTTTGACTTTTGTTTATTTATCTAATCACTTATCTCTTCAAAAACGTCTGCTAGGTATGATTTTAGAATTGATGCTGGCTATGGTTGATTATTCCATGTCTTCAAATACTCAATTTAATTTGTATATACATGATGTTAAACTAACTAGTCCATAATTTATTCATTCACTGATTCATACCTTTTGTTATTTCTAGGCTTGCCTATTTACTATATTTCTGTTCTAGAATAATTGTTTCTTGAAATTATGTTTAATGAAAGGTAAACACTTGATATTAATCTGTGAAGCTCTCATTCTTCACCAGAGTGCTGCCTCAGTTTCAGGTATCAGTGAGCACTAGTTTTGTTGAAAGCAACAGTGTTCTGCTAACTTCTGGATATCTGACTATTCTAAGTTTTGGGCAGGTATTCAAGTTGATGTAAATAGTCAGAGATGCTGCCTGAAGAGATCATGACCCCATTGAATGCAAACCAGATTATATTTATTTAGTCTGCCTGCGTTCGTAAAGTGGTTCATTTATTCCTTATTTCCTCTGTTTATACCACATCGATCCAAAAATGTATTGTTCAATTAATTTTTAATCTTGCAAAATATCCTTGACAGAAAAATGCCTAGTTGTGAGTGTAACTGTGGAATGTAGTTTGAGGTACTGTACCATAGTACCGGCTATGGTCAAAGGACTAGAGTTAAATTATGCGCGTTTCAAACTTAAGTTATTTGCAGGGATTAGTTGAAAAAAGTATTTTTGTAATTAGGGCATACTACATGTGTCAAAAGGAAATGGTTGTCTTGTCTTTAATATATTTTTGAGAAGCGCAATAGTTGGATTACAGTCTCCCAATGAATATCACTGTTGATGTCTCTCTTGGCTACAAAGGGTAACCAGTAAATACTGTACCTTTTACTTAAATGTTCTCCATTATTTCCTTAAAGAACTCTGTTAACTTTGTTGTGATGCTTCAAATGCCAAGGACTTCATGTCCAAATAGTGGTTTCCCAAAGGCCTAGTCACACAGCATTTCAGATGTATATTGCTTTATATTTTTGGTTGATCCATTTATGTCTTGAAATAGGTAGATTTTCTTATTTTCATAGTAACATCATCAATTCAGGATTCAGAAAAGTTTTCTAATCTTAGAACATTCAATTTAATGCTTTTAAGATTTTTAACATTTGTATCCACAACACTAGAGAATAGGAATTTGTCATGCTGAATGGAGGCTTCTCTACTTGTCTGCCTCTGGTACACTGCTTTAAGGGAAGAGAAAATTGCTGCTTTGTGCTTTTGCTCCTTTTTTTTATTTCTTATCTGGAAAATCTCTGTCCTCTCCTTTGCCAACAGCTGGTTGTGAAAGGCTACAATGACAAACAGCACATAATTCTCAAGAAGATAATTGAGAAGATGGCCACCTTTGACATCGATGAAAAACGATTTGAAATAATCAAAGAGGCTGTAAGTAGAACATTATATCAAACATTTTGGTGTGATGAGCAAATCCAAGCATTTTATTTTAATATTAATAGGAAAGTAAGTTTACTTTATCCAGTTTAGGTTAAAAGGAAAAAAGGGTAGGAAGTTCTTACCTGCTCCATTATTTTAAATGAACGGCCAAAGGTGAACATTTACTTGGAACGATTTCATATTGAAAGACCAGCAGCGCTAATTAAAACTTCTATGCACTTTGCATTCTTGCTGGAGTATTTCGACAGAAGAATCTCTTAACACCGTTTCATCCATGCTTGCAGTTCAAAGAATATGTATGCAGAAACTAGATCCATGGTCAATTTGCAAATCATCTATTATAATTATTTTATAAGAAATTTAAGCTATCATTCTTGCAAATGTTTTGAACAGGAATTGGGGGTGGGGGGGTGCGGAGGTAATCCAGTTTGTTTACTTGAGGAATGAAAAGATAGTATATTCTGAGATTTTGCACCTTTTCGTAGAAGCTAAGTTTATAAACTTTGTTTTAAAAGTTGTAAAGTAATTAGACAAAACAAAACTGATCACATTGGAACTGTTCTGCTGCTCTGTTCTTGAGCTATGTTTATTATGCAAAAGTTAACTCTCTTGTTTAACTAGGATCTTTGCAATAAGCAGTAATTTTGGGGAATTCTGGTGATGCATCACCGTTCCTACTAGTTATTGTTTGGGTCAGATCAACCCTACTCTTAGATATTACTGAAAAAAGATGTAAAATGCTAGGAATATGCTGCAGTTCTAGCACCATCTGGTGTGTGGGCATCACTTAACAATGCCAACATTTGTTGTCCATCCCTAATTATCACTGAGAAGGTGATGTGAGTACCTTGAACTGCTGAAGTCCACGTAGTATAGGTACAGTACCATTAAAAAGGGAGTTCCAGGATGTGGTGTGGAGCAGTAAATAAACAACAACATATTTGCAAGTCAGCTGTGTTACTTAGGAGCTTTGCAGGTGCTAGTGATCTTGTCTTACCTTTCTCGGTGGTAGAGGCTGCACAGTTGGAACGTGCTGTCAAATCTCTGGTGAGATGAAGAAAAGGTGACATTTTTATCAAATTATAACTTCTCATTAACTTTGTTTCTGCCTCTCAAAATGTTGGCAGAATTCCAGCATCGACTGTAGCTTTCCTCCAAATTTGCATCAAGTTCTAACATCTAATATACCGGAGCAGTATCTCTCTACCTTATTTAATATTGGCTTCAGTATATTCTTTTCATAACGTTGGTTGTCTTTGTCCATTCCAAATTCTCAAATTTGACACCACCAGCGCACGCACACAGGCACACGCACACACTTCCCCCACCCAGAAAAAAAGAAAACATTCATTCAAAACTATATCCCAACTTTTACAGCACACTGCTTTTCAATCAGTATTCAACTGCTTCTGATTTGATGTAAGTTAGTAATTGGAATACTGAATGATTGATTTTATTTTTTAATTAAAGATTTATTTTAATTTTAACCTATCTTTTTCTTCTTTTTAATTAACAAAATGGGCCAGTAGTAAACATTGTATTAATGTATCTTAAAAGGCAGAATGATTGTTGGCGATATGGGTTCAGCTAAAGCTTATATAGTTGACATTGCAATTGACAGGGTGATTGAAGTTATTGAGCATTTATTTTATATCCGCTTTTAGTAAAGGAAGTAATTTTAATATTTGGAAGTTACTCGAGAAGAATAAATCCAAATAAGTCTAAGGGTAGGAACTTCATTGGAATCAATCAAAGTACATTTTTTACAAAATAAGTGAAAATTGAACATGGAATAATACAACTGCAGACTTTGGTAATTCTACCAATGTTATTAATCGAAGTAGATGAAGGAAGTTGGCAAAGCATTACTCATAATGAACAAAACTTTGAAAGATTTTGATATTTGATTAAACATTTGCTGATCCAAGTTTGCTTATTAAAAATGATGGGAGAGTGAAACCAAGTAACTACTGCTGGCAGTTTAATATCGATTGTGCAAATACGATTTCCTATTGATCAGCCACCTGATCAGAATTTTTAGGCTATTGTGAGAAGAACCCATATATTAACTGTTTCAAATCCTATAATATTAATGGATTTGGGAGAAGTTCTGCGTTGGCCATCAGATTATGTAGTTTAATATTTCTGCGCTATCGAGGTACAATTAATTTGCAGTGTAGGTCAGTGAAATTGAATTTTTTGAACAGTGATCTAGTTTAAACTTGGAAGTTGCTGAAAAGTAACTCTTAAATTGCCTATATTTTATGGTTCAAATGTTCCAATTGAATGGTTTCAAAATCTTAAGGGATTTGAACTTGATGCTAACTGGTTGCAGCAATCCTTTTGGCATGCAGCAAAGATTACAACTTTCCAGTTCTGAATGTTATGTCATCTAGGTCATCAGACAGAGTAGCATATGTTGCTTTAACTTGGTGTTCAGTTTCATTAGCAAGATGGTAATAGATTGTAACAAGAACATAAATTGCTGGAGAAACTCAGCAGGTCTGATAGTATCAGGTTCATGACCCCTTCTTCAGAACCACCAGATACTACCTGACCTTTTTGAGGGAAGGTGATGGCCTAGTGGTATTATCACTGGACTTCTAATCCAGAGGCCCAGGTAATGTTCTGGGTTCCAACCTGCCACGATAGATGATGGAATTTGAATTTAATAAAAATCTGGAATTAAGGGTCTAATGATGACCATGAATCCATTGCCAGTTGTTGGGAAGGACCCATCTGTCCACTGACGTCCTTGAGGGAAGCGCATCCTTACCTGGCCTGACCTACATGTAACTCCAAACTCGCAGCAATGTGGTTGAGTCTTAAATGATGATGGACAATAAGTGCTAGCCTAGCTAGCAATACTCTTATCCCATGAATTAAAACAATGCAAACTCAGGTTTTCCTACTTCTCAATGAATTTCAAACGTTTTAAGCTTTTTTTTTTGAAGTAATTCCTTCTCTTCAACTAGGTAGAGGTTATTTTTTGCTGGGGATCCTTGATGCCACATTGAGTTTTTATCAATAGCTTTCATTCTCACCTCACCTTACCTTGTTCAGCTCTTTTTCTCTGTGTTTGGACCAAGGCTTTGAGGTCAGGAACGGAGTGCCCCTGGAACCCAAACTGGGCATGTTACTTGAAAGAACTATTAGTAAGCCTTCCATTATTTTACTGATGAGCGAGTGTGGACTAATTTAGTAGTAATTGGCCAGGTTGGAATTGTCAGTTTTTTTGTATCTGGGCAATTTTCTATACTGTCTTGTAGATGCCAATGTTGTCACAATGTAGAAACAGTTTGGCTAGGAGCACTGAAATGTCTGGAGCACAACTCGTTTTCGTCCTGTTACTGAATGTTATCAGGGCCTGTAACCCTTGAAATATCCTGTGCTATTAGCAATTTCTTTATCATGTGGAATGAATAGAATTAGTTAAAGACTGACATCTGTGATCCTTGAACTTCCATAGGAGGCTGAGATGGGTCATTCACTCCACTTCTGACTGAAGACTGTTGAAAATGCTTCAGCATTTTATTTTGCGGTGGCACAAAAACACAATATCCTCAATTGAAGATTGACAATTGATGCTCACTCCTGCCAAAAGTGTCATGGACAGATGCATATGCAGGAGGCCAGGTTGATGAGGATGAGGTCAAATTTGATTTCCTACCTGTTTGATTCTACACCAGCCACAGACCCAGTCTAGCAGCTGTGTCCCTTGGGCCTCAACCAGTTTGTTATCAATTATAGGTACCCCTTAACAACAACCTGTTATGAATAACAAGGTCTAACAGATAAGCAGTTTATATTTCAAAATGTATCAATTCCTTGCACTTCTAAATCTATTTGAGTTACTGCGCCTTTTAAATTTACTTCACTTACAACATGATCAAAGAGCTTTATCTTTATAACATGGCAATAAATTAATCTGTAAATAAACTATGAGTAAATTAATTCATTGAAAATCTGATTCAACATTTGAAGAAAAGCAAGTTCTTCACCATACAGCATTTAGTGACATTCACTTGATTCTTGCCTATTCGTTGCTGAAAGCTTTTTTACATTTTCCAATCAACCTGTTCAGAGGTGTTATTACGCAGCTCTGGATCAGGTGGGACTCTAACCTGGGCATTTAATTCGGGCGCGAAGTGTTGTATTTGATTGTATTTCTTTATTGGGTTCATTTGAAATTTAATTTTTTGAGTTTAGTTTTAGCAATGAGGTATTTACTGCCAAGCTAAGTCTTATTTTGAATATAAAAGCTGTGTTCAATCTTCAATTAATTCTTTTTGCTATAAACATTCAGTGGGTTAATGGCAGGTCTTTATTTTTGGGTTTTTTTTGTAGTATATGCGATCCTTGAATAATTTTCGAGCCGAGCAACCTCACCAGCATGCTATGTATTATCTCAGACTGTTGATGACTGAGGTGGCGTGGACCAAAGATGAACTTAAAGAAGCACTGGAAGGTAGGTGCTTTGAATTATAATTATAAATATTATGCACAATTACAAGAAACAGCACACTCTGTTAAAATGTATCAACTTGAATGCATTTTACTCGTGAAACCTGTCAAAATGAATAGTTACAGGTCGCTATAACACATGTTTCGTCAATGTGAACTTAATGTAACACAATTACTGAATTGGGGATGCTGTTTCTATAGCGTGAACTTTTAAAACGTGTCAGCTGTGACACAATTACAGTGCCAACTCTTTAAGTGCTGTTTCTAAAGTGCGATTCTCCTCTAATGTGGGGTTGCACAAGAATGCAACAATTGTGCTATAGAAGAACAGACTACTTTTTTAGTGTATTCGTTAAGTGTTAATCCTGGGTAATCCACCTATTTACCCAGGTATCAGTAACGAGCACTCCAGTTTAGGTAACAGTGCCAGATACAGAGTAAAGCGCACCTTTGCCTTAAAAACATCCATTTTAATATCTGTGACATTTTTTATTTCTTGAACCAGCTAGCCTGAGACCAATGAATAAGATTAACAAATTAGTAACTATTTGTCTGCTGTAGTACTCTTACATCAACAGATGAACGTAATTTCCATTCCATCAGTCTGGGATGATTTGAATCAGAAAAGTTAGTCTGTAACCAATGTGTTATTAAATACCCATTACCCGTTTACAATTTGGAGAAATCTAGTAGAAAGTCACTGAAAAAGTGATCAAGCAAGCCAGTAGGATAATTGAAATATTTTAAGTGTTACAGATTGTTTTTACTTAATGTATATTAGTCAACCAGGCTTGTCACAGTTGTATTACTTCACCATTCACATTACACTAAAGAAGACAAGAACAAATTAATTGGGATGTAAATGATACATCTGACTCGTTTCTCATTTTCAGTGTTTAAAAATCTAGATGATGAGTGTTTTAAACCTATTTCTGATCTTTTGAGTTTAGACGAATGAGAGATGAAAAAGTTTGACATGGTTGATGCAGAAAGTTACTTGGAGCTACTTGGAGTTTTGAAGTTACTTGGAGCTGGGGACACAGTTTCTGGGATTGTGGTTCTCATGCTTAGAATGAAAAGAGGAGTAATTTCTTCTTTGATCATTCATCTTGAGAATTCTCTACCCCAGCAAACTAGGTCATTGAATATATTCAAAGCTAAGTTGAACAGCATTTTCTTGTTTGAGGGCGTCGAGGGTATGAGGTATTTTGTTTTATACACGCGCGCACCATTAATTTGGGTTTCAGGTGAGATTTACAGCACAAAAACATTTTTTAGGGTAAATGTGACAGTCTGCTGCTTTAGGACAGCAACATTATACTGTATTTTGCAGTGTTATCCTGTTACTGTGGTAACATTCTGGGTAAAACTTGGTGTGACTCTTGGTACCTGATTTTCATTTATATGCTTGTCTCAAATGGTCAAGTCCTTGAGTAATGCTGCAACTTCACAGAAGCAACTTGGAATGAATGCAAATCTCTAGGCTGCTCTTAAATGTGGAGGATAAAAAAGAATTAGGAGTTTCTGCACTGTCTCTTTCTCTAGTATAGCAAGCAATTGAACAGTGTGACAGAGGTAGTGGTTTGACCAAATGGTACAGCAAAAATTGTCTACAACAATACCTTGGCCCTGCATTGATTGACTTCATAACCATCTTCATTTATGCTAGATGTGACTGTTTCGGCATGTTTTAAGTTGGCAGCTTTGCGATTTCAGCATTTAATGCAGATAGATTGTTTGTCAAGTTCTTAACAGTAACAGCAAAAACTTTCGGCCCTGGATTGAAGCAGAGTTCATGATGTCATAGAGAATATTAACTAGAGTTAAAGTCTATTGATGACCATGAACTTATTACTGGTTGTCTGAAAAACCAGCTGGTTCTCTTTCCTTTAGGGAAAGTACCTGCTATCCTTACCTAGTTTGGCTCTCAGCAATATAGTTGACTCATAACTGCATCTGTGAGCAATTGGGAATGGGCAATAAATGCTAGCCTAACCAGTGATGCCTATACCCTGTTAATGATGCTTTTTTAAAAAGTAACATGCATACTCGTTCTTAAAATTACACTGTCTCTGTGTTCCTTCCACATTAATTCCTTGTTGTAACCATGCAGCAACCTGGAAGATATTGAGCAGGCGCACGCAAGTTATTCACTTTAATATACTTCGAAAGTGTGGCCAAGCAAAAAATTTAAGGCGACCTGCACTTGAATGAATCGGCAATGTAGAACAAGCTACGGGAATGTTACTTCATGTAGAATCTCTTTACGACTTTGCAGTCAAACCTTTGTTTTAAATACTTGAATACTGTGTCTTCATGATATGCTGTGCAATTGCAATCTTTTTATCTTTTTTTTTGCAGTGAATGAAATTTTGCAAGTAGAAACCAAAGATAAATATTAGAGAACTTTTTATCTTGCTCATTTCATTGTTCCATAGATTTTGTTTGACCAAAATGTGTGCGGTCTATATTTAATGGTGTGCAGAAAGATAATTACACCAAACTGATGTTACATTGAATCGTAATTTTTATTTGTGAATCCATAAAATACTTTTCAGCATCATTGCTCAAGCTTGGTGTTATGACCTATCAAACATGGCCTTTGAATCAAGACAAACTGTTATTTGAATTTGAAGCATAGTGACTGTAGAACAAATGACAAGTATGCTTGTGCCATACACTGGAGAAAAACCAGCTTTGAATTCGTGATGGTTGCACATTCTCATTTTCTATTTAATGCATTATGGCACGCTCTGTTGGTTCTCTGCAGCAATGGAATATAAATATTCTTTCGAAATGTGATTGATTTAGCTGTCTGAAAATCTGTTCCAGATGTCACTCTCATTCGCCTCAAGGCCTTTATACCTCAACTGTTGTCACGACTGCATATAGAAGCTCTTCTCCATGGCAATATAACAAGACAGGTTGGTTATTTACCTTCAATTGGGCTGAAAGAGAACTTTTTTGTTGAGGATATTCTTACAATTCATGCACATTAGTAGCAAGTTTCCCTTGTTAAATTTATCTGCTCTGCATCTCTATTGCAATAGTTTTTCAGTTTGAAACTATAAGTCAAACATGTTGAAATGTTTTTAATTAAACGTGGAAGCAAACCAACAAAAAAGATAAATAGTGGTTAAAGTAAACATTAGTCCTTTACAGGATGAGACAGGGATTTAATAATGGGGTATGAGGAAATGGCTGAGGCATTGAATGAGTATTTTGTGTTGGTCTTCACAATGGAGGACATGAATAACATGCCAGTAGTTGACAAAGAGATGAAGGTAGGTGAGGACCTGGAAATAGTCATTATTATAAAAGAGAGAGTGTTGGGCAAGTTATTGGAGCTAAGAGTAGACCAATCTCCTGGCCCTGATGGAATGCATCCCACTGTACTAAAAGAAATGGCAGGAGAACTAGCAAATGCACTTCCGGTAATTTTCCAAAATTCACTGGACTCTAGAGCAATTCCAGCAGATTGGAAAATAGCAAATGTGATGCCACTGTTAAAATAATGGAGGCAGACAAAAGATGAGGGATTACAGACCGATTAGCCTAACTTCTGTTGTGGGGAAAATCCTTGAGTCTATTACAAAGGAAGAAAAAAGCATATAGATAGATAGAAATTGTCCCATTGGGCAGACACAGCACAAGTTCATGAAGGGCAGGTCACGCTTAACTAGACTATTGGAATTCTATGAAGACACTATGAGCACGATGGACAACGGGGTCCCAGTAAATCTAGTGCATCTAGATTTCCAAAAGGCATTCGACAAGGTGCCGCACAAAGCGCTGCTGCATAAGATAAAGGTACAAGGTGTTATGGGCAATGTATTAGTATGGATAGAGGATTGGTTAACCAACAGGAAGCAAAGAGTGGAAATAAATGTGAGCTTTTCTGGTTGGCAATTAGTTATTAGTGGTGTGCCTCAGGAGTTAGTGGGATTGCAATTATTCACAATTTACATAGATGATTTGGATTTAGAGACCACCTGTAGTGTGTCAACGTTTGCAGATGACACGAAGATGACTGGTAGAGCAAAGTGTGCAAACCACTGTGAAACTTTGCAGAGGGACGTAGATATGTTGAGTGAGTAGGCAAAGGTTTGTCAGATAGAATACTAATGTTAATAAATGTGAAGTCCTTTTTGGTAGGAGTAACAGTAAAAAGGAATATTACTTGAATGATAAAAATAATTGCAGCATGTTGCTGTGCAGTGAAACCTGGGTAACGTTGTGCATGAATCACAGAAGGTTGCAGCAGGTAATGAAGAAGGCAAATGGAATTTTTGTACTTCATTGCTAAAGGGATTGAATTTAAAAGCAGGGAGGTTATGTTGCAGCTGTATAGGGTGCTGGTGAGGCCGCACCTGGAGTACTGTACTCAGTTTTGGTCTCCTTACCTGAGAAAGGATGTGCTGGCACTAGGAGTGCAGAGGAGGTTCATTATGTTGATTCTGGAGTTGAGAGGGTTAGCTTATGAGGAGAGACTGAGTTGACTGGGGTTATATCAATCGAAATTTAGAAGAATGAGGGGAAATCTTATGGAAACACACAAAATTATGAAAGGAATAGGTAGAATTAGAGAGGATGTTTCTACTGGTGCGTGAAACTAGGACAAGAGGGCATAGCCTGAAAATTAGGGGGAGCAGATTTAAGACTGAATTGAAAAGAAACTTCTTCACAGAGGGTTGTGAATCTATGGAATTCCCTGTCCAGTGAAGTAGTTGAGGCTTCCTCAGTAAGAGGTTTTAAAGCTAAGATTTTTGAACAGTAAATGAATTAAGGGTTATAGTGAGAGGGTGGGTAAGGGGAGCTAGGGCTACGAAAATATCAGCCATGATCTTATTGAATGGTGAGGCAGGCTCAAAGGGCAAGGTGTCCTACTCCTGCTCCTAGTTCTTATGATCTTATAGAACATAGCGTGGAATAGGCCCTTCGGACCTCAATGTGTTGCGCCGATCTGTGAACTAGTCTAAGCCCATCACCCTATATTATCCTATCATCATCCATATGCTTGTCCATTTAACTGCCCCTAATGTGGCTGAGTTAACTACATTGGCAGGCAGGGCATTCCACCCCCATACCACTGAGTGAAGAACCTGCCTCTGACATCAGTTTTAAATCTATCACCTCTCAATTTGTATCTATGCCCCCTCAACTTGCAGCTATGTACAAGGAGATGTTGTCATCATCCTGGAAAAAGACTCTCACTGTCCACCTATCTGATCCTCTGATCATCTTATATGTCTCTATTAAATCGCCTCTTAGCCACCTTCTCTCCAATGAGAACAGACCCAAGTCCCTCAGCCTTTCCTCATAATATATTCGCTTCAGACCAGGCAACATGCTGGTAAATCTCTGCACTTTTTCCAATGCTTCCACATTCTTCCTGTGCTGGGACGACCTGGGCTGCACTAGCGTTTTGTACAGTTGCAGCATGACATCACGGGTCCAGAACTCAATCCCTCTACCAATAAAAACTACTACTTTTTATGCCTTCTTAACAGCACTGTTATCTTGGGTGGCAACTTTCAGGGATCTTTGTACATGGAGACCACGATCCCTCTGCACATCCACACTTCCAAGAATCTTTCAATTGACCCAGTATTCAGCCTTCCTGTTAATCTTCCCAAAGTGAATCACCTCACATTTATCTGCATTGAACTCCATTTGCCACCTTTTAAGCCCAGTTCTGCAGTTTGTCCAAGTATCCCTGCAACATTCTTCCACACAGTCCACCACTCCACCGACTTTAGTATCATCTAATTGCTAACCCATCTACTTATGCCTGCATCCAAGTCGTTTATAAAAATAAGCAGCAATGGTCCCAAAACAGATCCTTTTGGCATACCTCTAGTAACCGGACTTCCGGATGAATATTTTCCATCAACCACCACTCGTTGTCTTCTTACAGAAAGCCACTTTCTAATCCAAACTGCTAAATCACCTTCAATCCCATGCGTTCGGATTTTCACCAATAGCCTACCATGTGGAACCTTATCAAAGGTGTACGTACATAAGGTGGAAACTAATCAAAGGTGAAGTCCATGTACACCAATTCAACTGCCCTACCCTCCTCCACATGCTTGGTCACCTTCTCAAAAACACTCAGCGGTTTGTGAGACACGACCTGCTCTTGACAAATCCATGTTGACTATTCCCAATCAAGTTGTTGTTTGTTAGGTGGCTATAAATTCTATCTCTTCTAGTCCTTTCCAAAACAGATGTAAGGCTCACTGATCTATGATTACCTGGGTTATCTCTACTGCCCTTCTTGAACAAGGCACAATATTTGCAATCTTCCAGTCCTCTGGTACTAAAGCTGTAGACAGTGACAACTCAAAGATCAAGGCCAAAGGCTCCACATCTCCTTCCTAGCTTCCCAGAGAATTCTCGGGAAAATCTCATCCGACCCAGGGGACTTACCTACTTTCACACCTTCTAGAATTGATAACACCTTCTCCTTACTAACCTCAATCCTTTCAAGTCTAATAGCCCGTATCTCAGTCTTCTCCTCTCCAATATTCTCCTTTACCTGAGTGAAAACAGATGAGAAATATTCGTTTAGCACCTCCTCTGATCTCCACAGGATCCACACAAAGGTTCCCACTTCTGTCTTTGACAGGCCCTATTCCTACCATCGTCATCCTTTTATTCATCACATATCATAGAAAGCTTTAGGATTCTCCTTTTAGTCTACCTGCTAATAACTGCTCGTGTCCCCTCCTTGCTCTTCTTAACTCTATCTTTAAATTCTTTCTAGCTACTCTGTAACTCTCCATCGCCTCATCTGAACTATCATCACATAAGCCTCCCTCTTCTGCTTAACAAGCGATACAATTTCTTTAGTAAATCATGGTTCCCTTACCTTATCACTTCCTCCTTGTCTGACTGGGACATACCTATCAAAGATATGCAATATATGTTCCTTAAACCAGCTCCACATTTGGATTGTCTGCATCCCCTGCATTTTGCTGCCCCATTCTATGCCTCCTAGGTCTTGCCTAATCGCATTATAATTGCCCTTCCCCCATCCATAACTCTTGCTCTGTGGCATGTACCTATCCCTTGCTATCGCTCAACTAAACATAACCGAATTATGGTCACTCTCTCCAAAGTGCTCACCTACCACTAAATCAAACACCTGGCCTGGTTCATTACCAATGTGGCCTCCCCTCTTGTCGGCCCTTCAATATACTGTGTCAGGAAACCCTCCTGTACACATTGGACAAAAACTGATCCATCGACATACTAGAGTTATAGCGTTTCCAGTCAATGTTGGGGAAGTTAAAGTCCTCCATAATGACCGCCCTGTTCCTTTCACTCCTACCCAGAATCGATTTGCTAATCCTCTCCTCCACATCCCTGGAACTTTGCAGAGGCCTATATTTAAAAAAAAAACTCCCCGCAATGTGACACCACCTCTCCTGTTGCTAACCTCAGCCCATACCACCTCAGTAGACAAGTCCTCATCAAAAGTTATTTCAGCCACCGTTATACCGTCCCCCTCTTCTAACACCTTCCCTGATCTTAATGAAAGATTTAAACACTTGCAACATCCATTCCTGACCTTGCTCTATCCATGTTTCAGTAATGGCCACAACATCGAAGTCCCAGGTACCTATCCATGCTGCAAGCTCACCTACCTTATTCCGGATACTCCTGGCATTGAAGTGGACACACTTCAAACCAGTTTGCTATCTGCCAGCACATTCCTGTGACTATGAAATCCTGTCCATGTCCTCCCTACTGACCTCCACTTGTGTATTGGAACTACAACACAGGTTCACACCCCACTGCTGAGCTAGTTTAAACCCACCTGAATAACACTAGCAAATTTCCCACCCAGGATATTAGTACCCCTCTGGTTCAAGTGAAGACCGTCCTGTTTGTCGAGATCCCACCTTCCCCAGAATAAGCCCCAGTTATGAAACAAATGACTTTTGAACAACAGCCTGTATGTAAGGAACAGTCCGTCAATATAAATTGGATAATTTAATAGCATTGGGAGTTGTGTGCAGAACTGTTAACTGAAGAGGTATGGCATAAACCTGTTAATCATTTCCTGTAACTTGTAGCCAAATCCTGGTATTTTCAAACTTGGTGACTTATTGGAGTTGTGTTGAAATGATCAGTTGCTCATAATTTACTACTTATATGAAAGTTTTTGACTTCTTTATATTTGAAGTTTGATGAACTTCAGTTGTTTACCAGTAGCTTATAAAAATACCCTTTATCTTACTTCATGATACAATCAAAAATGAGGGCGGAAATATTTTTTTCCCATTCCACACTCGCCCAGAGACTCTGAGACTAATTAGATAACATTAGGTGAGGTCTAATTCAACACTGACCTGGAAAGAATCCAAGTCCTCTCGTGATTGACTGTTTATTAAAACACTGGCAAAGATGTGTGGCAAAGATTAGCAAAACTTTTTGTAAATTAAGACTATTTGCTTGCTTTTTGTAATCCATCATTGATTTCATGGCAGAGCAGCATTTCTTTTAAAGACCACAAATTTTTGGAGAAAAACATAATCAAGATACCTAAGTAGCTCACCCTGTTTCTATAAGTTCAACTATAACCTCAATGCAAAGAAAAGTTATGGTTTTTTTCTAGGAATGTCAGTCCTGTGTGTTCAGCCCACTGATTCAGTACATGTGTTTTCCATCCTATGAGAGACTCTATCCATTCTGTTTCCTGAGGGAATGTCCACCATCTGTATTCTTAGCCTGCAAAAATAATTGAGGAACTGTAAGATATTCATAAACTGTCTTTTATTTCTCATTGGATAAACAGTGCTAGATAATTTGTGTAAATTACGACATCATGCTTTGACTGGGTGGGCAACATAGACTGCTGAAAGCCAAACTGAACTAGGCAGGTAATGCTCACTACCATTTTGAGATTGATGTCTCATTTACAGTGAGCTGCTGGTGAAGCAAGCACTTCTGCAGCTTGAAGATTGGTGGAAGGCAAGACACTTGCAACTTATATTTTTGTTTTGAGGAGGCGGAGTTTGCCAGAACGCCCAAGAACACACTCATTTGAAGGTTATTGATTAGACAGTTCAGTGTTTTCTCCAGATGGGCAAAGCCTGTACGCTGATGTTGCACTCATTTTGTACCGTGAAATCATAGTCCTGATCTGAGGCACTTTGTAGGACTGCTATTTGCATATTATTGGCTGTCTCCTGCTTAAGCAGCAAGTCTTGTGTCATTTCACCCAACCTCAGATCCTTAACATAGCAACTGCCTGCACACCAGCATAAGCAACGCAAATGTCCTAATATTTTTATGTAGTTGCTGTCCTTTTAACACTGGGTGCAAGTTAAGGTCAGTCCAAAGTTCATTGACTGTTCGCTTCACAAATGCACATCTCCACTCATCAATTCTGACCTTGGTCTCCAAACAGTGTTTATTTCACTTTCCCCTCTACAGTAAATAAATGATGTCTATTGTGGCACGTTTGATCTTTTTCTATTCCTGTTCCTTTCGTTTGCAATCCTGTAAATTGTAAACCCAATTCCAGCTAGATACGTAAAAATCTTCATTGTAAACAAGCTCACCTAACTCCTTTTGTTTGGATTTAAAATATGCCTTGGAAACACTTTGTGATTAATTGTCTTAAGGCTGTTTGAATTTGTAATTAAGCTAAAATGTCAATTCGCCACTGTTGAGCAAAACATAGTGTTTAAAAAGTGTTCCTTACTTAAAATGTTAAATTGAAGGATGACATTTTACCATTTGTGTAATGGCTTTCTTTTGCATTATTTCTTTATACTAAAAAGTGTTTAGATTTTTCCTTTGTTCCTTTTTTCCATCTTATTCATAAGACAGTAATAACTTTAAAGGTTATAATGATCAAAGTAGAAATTGACAGCTATTTTATGGATACCACTGCAGAGTTGGGATAAATTGTATACATAACTGAAAAATGTGTTGCTGGAAAAGTGCAGCAGGTCAGGCAGCATCCAAGGAACAGGAGAATCGATGTTTTGGGCATAAGCCCTTCTTCAGGAATCTCCGGCATCTGCAGTCCTCACTTTTTCCTAGTTGATACTCCAGCATCTGCAATCCTCACGTTCTCCTAATAAATTGTATACATATCCTTTTCTTTCTTCTCCTCACCCTTCGTCCTTCCTTTCATACTTGGTCATACTAAAGTACTTCCTCATTATTCGTCTAGTTCTGATGGAGGGTATATATGTGAAATATCATAACCTGTTATTTTTTCTTCTTTTGTAAATGCCAGCTGATCTGTACCTTTCCAGCATTTTCTATTTTTCATTTGATAACAGTGAAGCTCATTTGAACAATACTAAAATATGTGCAAATCAAAGGTGTTAGCATTTTTTTAAGCAATTAATCTGTTCTCTCCATTCTAGACTTCATTGAGTATTATACAAATGGTCGAAGACACCCTAATTCAGCATGCTCATACTAAACCTCTTCTTCCCAGTCAACTTACCAGATACAGAGAGGTGCAACTTCCTGATCGTAAGTTAAGTTTCAATTCTTTCTCTAACTTAATCATTTTAGTGTGTTTTGAGATTCCAGCTTTTCTCATGAAAATTGAACTGAAGACTAAATTGATCATCAACTTTTAAGACACTGCAAATCAGGCACCAGAATAATATGCCATTAAATTAACTAATCCAAGATAACATTTTAAAATAACCCAATGCTAGTTAGTTAGATAGCACAATCCTAAAATTATTCTGAAAATGGAACACTGAAAATAATCAGCAGCAATCCTATGTAATTCATGAGTTGCACTCTGCATATGAGATTTTAGTGATGAGTTTATTGCGCTTGTTTTTTTTAATAGTAAGTAGATGTGTTATCTCCCAGTTGGACCAGCTGTTTTTTTAATTATCAAAGACTGCATTAAGCAAAGACTGCATAACATTTTGTAACAACTCCAGCCATGTTTTTTCAAAACCACTAGAAAAATATTCTGAAATTAACTAGACTTCTTACCCAAAAAGGTATTATTTTTGTAATTGTTGTGATAAAGTAATCATATCATTGTATTCTGGCATATTCTTTTCCTGGAGATGATTAGGAATAATTATTGGTGGTTTCTTGGTTCAAGCTGAAAACAGTAAATTTGAATTAATTTGTGTGAGCAAAGTTTAGTCTCCCAAGTAAGCAGAGAGTCATGACTGGACATCTATTAAAAATAGTCCCAGGCAACTCACCAAAATTAACCCATTATAATCTGCATTTGCAGAAGGAGCAATGTATTGTGAGCATCTTAGTATAAATAACTGTATTAAAACAATATATTTTTTGAATAGTTGCCTAGATGACTTTGCTTTAATCCTGTAATTTATTAATTGCATGGGTTTATTTTCGATCAACTGTCACAAACCATGCTTAAAATCTAGATTGATACGATAAGGATTTTAAAGTTGCAGCACGGTGAGAGGAGAACAACATTTTGGCTTCTTTTGTACATCGTCTTTAGCAAAAGTGTTTAGTCTTTGGCCCAAAGAGTACCCCTTTAATGTTTTGAACCTTAATTTACTGTTGTAGCATTTGCACCTAGATTTGCAATTCCCCTCATTAGTTAATCAGAGGCATAGGATTGTCAGTTTAAAAGCATAATTTAGTTGCCACTTTTCAGAATATAATCAACAAATATCAAGTGCACCACCGTGAAAGGAAATAAGTATCTAAGTCTTAGTCACTCATATTCTAATAGCATCTTTTACTCATGTAAATTAAAACTCATGCTCTGTTCGTGTAAACGAACATTATTTCAGTTTTAAGGCTTTCTGAATTAAACTACACAACAGGATATGACCAAAAAATAGCCAAAGAATAGATTCTTTAGGCGTTTTTTTTTTTGGGAGACTATTTACAGCAAGTTGGCTCAGCTGAACCTTTTTCACTTCAAATATAAACATTATATGCTGCGCGCTCTTTGCAAGGACATTGAGAAGTAATATTGAGCATTTGCAAATCAAGCAGAAGTGAAAATCAATAAAGAATCTATTCTGATTTTTTTTTTGGTTTTGTTTCCTGCAGGTTAGTAGTGGTATTAATGTAGTGGATAACCAGTAAAATTTTAGACTGGCTTGCGGCAAGAATCTAATTGCCTTTTAATTATTTTCCTTACAGTTAAAAATAAAAGAGATGTATTGTTTCAGTTTCCTAATTGCCTGTCGTCTTGGCAAAAGATTGCTGATGACAGTTTGAATTAGCATCAGGGTGATAAAGTAATTTGCTATCGCAAGGAATGCTAAGAGTACAGGTGCATGTCTGTAGAAAGTCTAATGATTGTTTTTGTCCTGTATACCATACATAGGAGGCTGGTTTGTATACCAGCAAAGGAATGAGGTACACAACAACTGTGGAATTGAGATCTATTACCAGACAGACATGCAGAACACCCATGAAAATATGTTATTGGAGCTTTTTTGTCAAATAATATCGGAGCCATGCTTCAACACACTGCGGACTAAAGAACAGTTAGGTAAGTCAATATTTATAATCCTTAAAATCAAAATGACTGGTTTAATGAACATGATGTTTCAATGGTATGCAACCACTTCATTTGAAAATCTTAATTCATTTTTAGCTTTGTTACAAAATTAAACCTCTTGTCTGTTGGCCGTCTGAAATACTGACAGTGATTCTGAAATAATTTGTGAAAGTTTAAAAGAATGCTAAGAATGTTTTGTTCTAACTTTTTGATTTCCATGCTTGCTATAGTTAAGCAATACGAACTGCTGACAACAGAAAATAACTGTTTGAACTTTGTATTTTTGTTATTTTGCTCCTAAAATAAGTATTATTTTTATGTACAAAATGTTCATATTGTTTCCCATCATTTGTAATGTAAAAGCTGAACAAAGCGCATATATTCCTGATTGGAATTGACGGCCTTTTTTATAATCCAAATTGTTTTTCTTCAGGTTGTTTTGGGTACATTTAAATTATGGGCAGGGGATGACCTTTGGTATTATCGATAGACTATAAACCCAGACACCTAGGTAATGTTCTGGAGACCTGGGTTCGAATCCTGCCATGGCACATAGTGGAATTTGAATTCGATAAAAATCTGGAATTAAGACTCTGATGAAACCATTGTCAACTGTCCGGGGGGGCGGGGGGGGGGAAACCATCTGGTTCACTAATGACCTTGAGGGAAGGAAACTGCCAGTTGTACCTGATCTGGCCTACATGTGACTCCAGACCCACAGCATTGTGGTTGACTTTTAACTGCCTAGCCAGCAACGCCCTCATTCTGTAAATGAATTTTTAAAAACTAGCAAATTCAGTTCAGCCTTTTGCATTTATTGGGTAAGAAAGTATATAAATCTTGAATTTGTAGTTGGTATTAAAGTGAAATCTGGAGTTTGGATTTTGTGAGCTTTTGAGCAAGTTTATTTTCAAGGGTTCCATTGGTAGAATGGCCTGGTTAAGAACCAGCTGAAACTGGATGCTTGTATTAATTAGCTTAGCTGGGCCCTTTTGTAAAGGATATATATGTAAGTAGCCAACAAAATAAGGTTTGGTACTTGAGTGCAGCTTACAATTGAGTGCTGGAGTTGAGAATCTCATGCCATTCAGCAGTGGAATGAAAGAAGTATTTGATTCCTTTTTTCTAAATAAAGCAGCTGATTGGGAAATGTTTCTGTTGACCACCTGAAATGATGTCAGTGATTGTGATTCTGAAGTAATTTGTAAAAGTTTAAAAGAATATGAAGAATGCTCTGCAGTAGCTTTGATTTTCATACTTGCTGTGGTTAAGGTCTAGTAAGATGTATTGCTGAGGATGTGTTAAGGCTCTGGTCAGTCCACATTTGAAATGTTGTGAACAGTGTTGGGCCCTATATCTAAGGAATTCTTATCCCTTTTAAGTTTTAAGAAAATGTCTTCCGTTTGTGTTCAGGTTTCCGTAGTTTTTTTTTCTGACCTTACAGATTGTTTGTTAGGTATAAGATTGATACTGTGCATATTAAAAATATAATGAAGTGTAAAGCGCAGTGTGAATAATTAATGACTGAAACTACAATCAGTATGGGAAGGTAAGGTGATGTGTTGCAATTGCACCATTTGGGAGCTGCTGGACACTAGGGTGACTAGCAGGCAACACACCTTCAGCAAATGTATGCAGCTTGAGCAACTTCAGATCTCAGTCCTAGCTGCAGCTGTTGTACCACACTAAGGATGGAAAGGTCACTTGTACACTTGCTCCAGGAGGTAGTCAAGCCTCTTAGATTAGGTCATTCAAACTTAGTCTGTGGTCAGGGGCAAAAGGGTGTGATTGCAGGTGAGGCAAGTATATGGACCCCAGGGGCAGTTCTCGAGCTTCAGACCAGCAGTTACAAGATGAAAATGGGAGTTGCAGAGAGGATCAGTAAACCAACACAAATAGGAGGATTTACATATTCTCTGCAGCCATGAACAAGTCCTGAAGGCTGTTTGCCTGCCTGGTGCCAACATTACGGATGTCTCCTTGGGCCTGTGGAGGAACTTGGAGCATGGAAGAGAAGGATCCAGTTGTTGTAATCCACATTAGTACCAGTGATTTTGATAGGACTAGAAAAGAAGTTCTGCCGGAAACATTCGAACAGTTATGAGCAAAACTAAAAGGTAGGACCTCCAAAATAGTAATCTCCAGATTACTACCTGTGCCATGGGCAAACTGGCATAGGATAAATAAAATCAAGAGTTAAATGTGTGACTCATGGATTGTGTGGGAGGAATGGGTTTCAATTTGTGGCACCAGTACTGAGTTAAAGGAGCTGTTCCAGAGATGGGCTTCACTTGAATCATGCTGGGAACAGCGTCCCAGCAAATTGAATAACTGAGGCTTTAAACTAATTAGGGAGGTGTGAGTTTTAAGTAGAGAAACACAGACATGCAAAGCAAATGGATGTGACAGCATTGCATGGCACATTTCAGATAATTCTGAGAGTGGGAAAGGAAGGGACAGTGTGTAAGCATATAAAAACAACAGCAAGTAATGTCAAAAGGGGAAATATGGTAAAAATGCAAAATAATGTCTCTGTACTTAAATGTGTATAGCTTTTGGATCTAAATAAATGAACTAATGGCACAAGTAGATGTTAGTAAATAAGGTATTAAAGCTATTAAGAGACATGGTTACAAGGAAATCGAAGCTGGGAACTGAATATTCAGGGTATGAGACTTTGTGGAAGGACAAGTAGGAAATAAAGGCTGTTGGGGAAGCTTTATTAGTATGAAATAACCAGAAGTAATCTTGGATCATACGGTATAGCATCAATAAGTTCTTATCTCCATCGGACGTAAGAAATAACAAGGAGAAGGCATGGGTGGGAGGAGTGTATATGTCAGTTAACTGTAGCTGTTCTGTATGACAGACAATAAAACAAGATAATGAGGGAATGTAAAATGTCAGTGCAGTAATCATGGATGAATTTATTTTTCTTGGCGATTGGAAAATCCAAATTTTCAGAAGTAGCCCCAAGGAAAAATTCTCAATGTATTTGGGACTGTGTTCTGTATAAATATATTAATAATCCAACCAGGAATCATGCTATTTTGTATTTGGTAATGTATAATGAGGCTAGTTTAATAAATTATCTCCGGAAAAGATCTCATTGGGATCAGTGACCGTAACGTGGTAGAATTAGCATTCAGTTTGAGAATGTGAACTTGTCAGAAACAACTGTATTAAACATAAATTGGTATATTCATGTAGGGGTGAGGGCAGAGTTAGCTGGTGTGAAGTGGAAAAAATTCAGGGGAGCAAAGACAAAATTTATCACGTCATGAGCCCAAAATCCCTGTCAGTGGGATGAAGTATGTTTAATGTCTATTCCCTTCATCAACATCTCCTGAAAAGGGAGATAGATAGATTTGAGGTTGCAGTAAAAGTTTCCTTGTAATCCATAAAGAAGTTGGAAAATGAATTGACATCCGTAATCACCAAAGGTTTCCTCACCTGAGCTCTGGAACATGCTTTTTGAGGGTGGTGAGCATACTGTAGGATGTTTGGAACAACTGAAAAGTACACATGAGAGTTCTGAGTGTTATAATCAAGATTGAGATTGATGAATGTTGAACTTACATGGGAAGTGAGCAGGTAAGTGGCATTAAGATAGATCAGCCATGATTATATTGAACAGCAGTGCAAGCTCATGCCAAAAAGCTGTCTATTTCCATTTCCTATTTTCTCTTGAAATAAAGCACTTTTTTAACCACACATGATATTGGAAATCTGGCACCGCCTTTCCAAAAATCTCTGGATTTTGGGAAAATTGGAATTTTCAGGATCGAGTTTGACATTGCTCAGTGTTTAGTCGATCAAAAATGAATTAATAGGGTTCATGTATGGCTATCATAACTTACTAGAATGGAGGAACATGTTGGAGAGCTGGCCTACTCTTGTGTATTCCAGGGCTCTTCATTTTTTTTTTGCTACCAAATGTAATAGCCCTCTGGAAAGAAATGAGAGTTTATGGAATCAACTGAAAAGGAAAGTTTCAGCCTGAATTATAAGATAATAAATCATAGAAACAGGCGTATGCTGTTTGGCCCCTTGAGCCTGCTACAACATTCACTAGAATTATGACTGATTTGACATTCCTTAGCCCACTTTCCTGTCTTTTCCCTATAATCGTTGATTCCCCTACAGACCAAGAATCTAGTTATCTTAGCCTTAAAGATAGACAAGTAGTCTGCCCCCACAGCTCTTTATAGCAAGGAATTTCAAAGATATTTAACCCTCCTGAGAAATGAAATTTCTTCTCTTCTCATCTCAGTCTTAAGTTCGCACCCCTTTATTCTCAGACTATGTCTTCTGATCCTGGACTCTCCCATGAGGGAAAATATCTTTTTAGCATTTACCCTGTCAAGCCCCTTAAGAATCCTATATGTTTCAAATAAGATCACCCCTCATTCTTGTAGAGTGCCAGCCTATTTAATGTTTGCTCATAAAACAGTCCCTCCATACCTGGGATCATCTTGTAAAACCTCTCTCAACTGCCTCTGATGAAAATATATCTTTCCTCAAATAAGGGGACCAAAACTGCCCACAATACTCCAGATGTGGCCTCACCAGTACCTTATACAGTTGCAGTCAGACTTCCCTACAGTCTCACTCCATACCCTTTGAAGTAAAGGCCGCCTACTTGCGGAACGTTTCAGAGAACACCTCTGGGACACCCGGACCGACCAACCCAACCACCCCGTAGCCCAACACTTTAACTCCCCCTCCCACTCCACCAAGGACCTGCAGGTCCTTGGACTCCTCCATCGCCAGACCATGGCAACACGACGGTTGGAGGAAGAGTGCCTTGCCTTCTGCCTGGGAACCCTCCAACCACAAGGGATGAACTCAGATTTCTCAAGTTTCCTCATTTCCCCTCCCCCCACCTTGTCTCAGTCAAATCCCTCGAACTCAGCACCGCCTTCCTAACCTGCAACCTTCTTCCTGACCTCTCCGGCCCCCACCCCACTCCGGCCTATCACCCTCACCTTGACCTCCCTCCACCTATCGCATTTCCAAAGCCCCTCCCCCAAGTCCCTCCTCCCTACCTTTTATCTTAGCCTGCTGGACACACTTTCCTCATTCCTGAAGAAGGGCTTATGCCCGAAACGTCGATTCTTCTGTTCCTTGGATGCTGCCTGACCTGCTGCACTTTTCCAGCAACACATTTTCACCTTTGAAGTAAAGGCCAATATTACATTAGCCTGATTTACCTTCTGCATCTGTGTGCTAGCTTTGTGTTTCATGTGTAAGTACCCCAAGTCCCCTTGTGTTGCAGCCTTCTGCAGTTTATCTCCATTTAAATAATAATCTGTTCTTTTGTTCTCCTTTCATAATAAACAACTTTGCATTTCCCATGTTATACCCCATTTACCCTATTTCTGCCCACTTACTTAAGCTATCAATATCTCTGTGTAAACTGTTTGTATCCCCCTCACTACTTGCCTTTCCACTTATTTTTGTCATCTCCAAATTTAGCTACAGTACATTTACTTCCTTCCTCCATGTCATGATTATACCAACTTCATTTTGTATTTTAAGTGTATAACTATTCAGCTGCACCTAAGTGATGCAAGATTTTAAGTTGTATAAATTGCATAATTGACTTTGATATCTTAATTATTTTAATGATTGAACTAACTTAAAGTCTCCTTTCTGTCATTATAGGTTACATTGTATTTAGTGGTCCACGGCGATCAAATGGTGTACAAGGCCTTCGTTTTATTATTCAGTCGGAAAGACCACCCAGCTACCTGGAAAGCAGGGTGGAGGCTTTTCTGAAAACCATGGAAAAGCATATCAAGGAAATGACAGAGGATGCTTTTCAGAAGCATGTTCAAGCTCTAGCAGTAAGACGACTTGATAAACCAAAGAAGCTCTCAGCAGAATGCGCTAAACACTGGAGTGAAATTATCTCTCAGCAGTACAACTTTGATCGAGGTAGAGTAAAATAAATTAATGTTGCTGAGAATTTGAGTATTAGTAATGTTATCTTAATTATAGCAATGCATTTTAAAGCTCAAATGATCTCAAAACAGTTGAGTGATTTTACATGAAGACAAGTCTGTGTAGTTTCTTTTCAAATAAGATTTCGTCCCACATTCCTTATTGTGCTGCGTGCAAAAGGCAAGGCAGACGCCCTTCTCCATCAGGTATCTGCTCCTATTTCTTTGTAATTGGCTAGTAGCAAGCGTGAAAATGGTATGAAATGATGACATATCTCACTGGTTATACCCGAGACCAATATTGTATTACTTAATTAATACTGCTAGAGCACAACAGTCATTAATATTGTACAAGTTTGATCCATGATTCCTGTGATATTCTTTCAAATGTGTACTGCGTTGGACAGAGCTACTCAATAGGATGATCTGTTCCATTCAGGAAACTGCATGATCGGTCAAAACAACTAATATTGATCATGTACTTAGTTGTGGAGCATTATTTAGAGGCGAAGGGATTGGCGCCTAGCTTAAGAGTGCAGTGGATTGTGGAAACTGTTGAGTTCACCTCTTGAAAGTATTGTGGTTATTCTGTTTTGGATAAATACACACACACAACATAACTATGATTGTTGGTCAAGAGCATGTATGGGTGTTCGTTTCAACCACTTGAATCTTATTGTTCTTGCACATCCTATTCCTCTTGTGCAACCTCTGGGTTATGTTCAACCTGTGCCTTCTTTCATGTTTCTTCTTCTTATCCCATGGACTTAATCATCTGTTTCTTTCTCTCAGCTTTACTTTCCACCTCACCTGTTTTTGTGGTAACATGTTCGTAACAATAGTAAGATTGTGGAAAACTTTCTTGTAAAAACTTGATTGTACTCATTGGTGACTGTCTTATCTACGTTTTGAGGAAGATAATAGCATGGTTGTGATGTAATTCAGAGCATAGCAACTGGTGGAGTTTAAATTCTTCTATTGAAAGCAGTCTCAGTAAATTGGCCATGTAACTGTCATTAATGCCTTTTTAGGGAAGGAGATCTGCTGTCCTTGCCTGATCTAACTTCCATGTGACTCTAGATTGATTGATTGCTTCCAGTTGACTTTTAGTTGTCCTCAGAAATGGTCAAGCAAGCCACCTTGTATCAAGTGCAGTTAGGAAGGGGCAACAAATATGGGTCTTGCAGTGACATCCAGATCCCGTGAAAGAATAAATGTTCAAAAATGAGCTCTGGTTTTGGGTTTATAATCATCAACTTGACTTTCCTGTCTCATCACCATAACCCTTGATTCGATTATGGATTAAAATTCTATCTTCCACAGCTTTTAACTTACTTACTGGTCTAGACTCCCACAGCCTTTGTGGTAAACAATTCCACAGATTTGCTACCCTCTGAGAGAAGAGATTCCTCATCTCTCTTAAATAGTGACCTTTTACTCTGGAATTGTGCTGGCTTGTTCTAGACTCTTCAGTAGGAGAAAATGGCCAACTTTAACCCTCTAAAGATCTTGTATGTTTCAATAGGGTCACGTCTCATTCTTCTAAACTCTTAAGTACAGGCCCAACCTAATCCTTAGAAGACAGTCCCTCGGTACCTGCAATTAACCTAGTGAACCTTCTCTGGGCTGCTTCCAACGCTAGTATATCTTGCATTAGATAAGGGGACCAAAACTGATCACAGTATTCTTGCTGTGCTCAAACTAGTCCCTTGTATAGCTTTAGCAAAACCTTTCTATTTTTATACTCCCATTCCTTTGAAATAAAGCCCAGTGTTCCATTTGCTCTCACTAATACCTGCTGAACTTTTATATTAGCTTTTTGTGATTTAAACACTAGGACTCCCAAAGTCTTTTTCTATTTCAGTAATATTTAACTTCTTTATCCTACCTGACAAAGTGCCTAACCTCTCACTTTCTCACATTATATTCCATCTGCCAAGTTTTTGCCCACTCGTTTAATTTGCCTACATACCTCTGCAGACTCTGTGGCATCGTCACCACTTGGCTTCTCAACTATTGTGTTATTGACAAACTTTGTGATTGTAAATTCATATTCCTCATCCAAGTTATTAATATATATTGCAAATAGTTGTGGCACCAGCACTGATTCCTGTCCAACTCCACTAATTACAGTTTGCCATCCTGGAAGTGCTTTCACTTATCTCAACTCTCCATCCTTTACCAACCAGACAATTCTCCATCCATGCCACTACACCAAATCCAATACCTTGGCTAAGCCTGCAGAGATTCGATCTGCTTGAGGGATCACTTAGCTCTGTTTACTGAATGCTGCTTATGGAACGTCAATGTCAAAAGCCTCCCCTTTTTGAGTTCTGTCATCTTGTGCAATATTTGCACAAAGCAATTGAACCATGTGGAGTAGAAAGTTTTGAAGACCATTCTGTTGAAAACCATGGGTGGGAAGAACAGATTCATTGCGATAGTGGAATGTATGACCAATGGAACCAAATATATGATAAATTTCAATGACAAAACCATAAAGAAAATCCAACTTTCTATCCAACTGCTGATGGGTATAAGAGCAAGGAAGTAACATTGGAGTTGTACAGCGTGATGGTTGGCACAGCCGGAGTACCGTATGCTGTTCTGGTCACCTCACTGCAGGAGGGATGTGATAGCATCTGCAGAGATTCACTAGGTTGTTGCCTGGGATGAAGAAACTGAGCTATAAGAAGAAACTGGATAGGCTTGGATTGTTTTCTTTAGAGCACTGAGGTGTTTAAGATTATGAGGGGTATGGACAGGTTGAGTAGAGAGCAGCTGAGTCATTGGGTGGGGCATCACTGGAGAGGACAGAGTTTTAGGTTAAGGGGCAGGAGATTCAGAGGGAATTTGGGGGACAAAAACATTTTCACTTCAGAAGGTGGGAATCTGGAATGCACTGTCTCAGCAGGTGGTAGAGGCTGGACACTTTACTATCTTTACAAAATATTTGGATGAGTACTTCAAATATCATGGCATTCAAACATATGGGACTAGTGCAGAAATTGGGATTAGCGAATTTGTCGTGGTAGTTATGTTGGTACAGACTCCGGGCCGAAGTGCCTTTTCTACACTCAGAATCAGGCAGATTAATAGATTCGAAGTGTGGTATCCTTACCATGATGCCATAACCAAAGTTGCTTGGGGCAAATTCCAGAGCTCTTTCTCAAATTCTGAAAACAATGAATTCGAATTTTTTTTTTTGTAAAATTGCTTGTAGTTTGAAAAGATCCTGGTGGAATTATTTGACACACTTACTTTAACAAGGAAATATAATCTGTAGTCATTATCAGGAAGTGGTTGCAGTTATGATGACTTTTGTCTTTCTGTCTAACTGATATCAAGGAGGGATGTGGAGCTAAAGAAGGGAAAGAAAAGTGGTCTATAAAAATGCAACAGCCCCATAACTTCAAAACACTGCACTTTATAGCCGCAGGTGTGTCTTCTGTGAACGGAGCTGAAATATTTCTGTTTGAGTGAAAATTCTTCTCAAAGAAGGGGTCCATGAATTCTGTAATGCACAAGTACTCTGACTTCAAGCTGAGTATCTGTAATTCAGAACAATTTTGGCATAATTTTATCAGATTTTCTAGTTACAGTGTTTTAAATGGCTTTTTGAACAGTAAGTTAACGTTAGCCTAATGCTAAATATCATTTGTTTGAAAACTCGTGATTTGTTATGCCACCTTACACAGTACATCGCCCACTTTCAATTAATTAGTCACTCAGTTTGTATTATACATTTATTATTGAGGCAAAATTTCATTGGAACCTTTTCAAAACTAGCTTACTATGCAGCAGCATAATTAAACTAATAGGCTGAGAATACTTTTTGTTACCTCAAAATATTAAACAATTTGGTGTTAGAAATGTATAAAAATTATTACTACTTTTATGTTTGCAGACAACATAGAAGTAGCACATCTGAAGACACTGACTAAAGAAGATATAGTAAATTTCTGCAAAGTAAGTCGTATTTGCACAACCATCTAATATTGTAAAAGTGAAGATTTGTAACAGAAGCATATCTGTTGTCCTAAGAGTCATTTGGCTAGCTTTGAACCATGATGTTATAATATTGCTATGGATGTGAATGGCTGTTCACACATTTTGTAAAAAGCAGTCAATGTACCTGGTTATCTCTTTGGTTTCTCCATTTGCAATTTTGTTCTCATCATACAAGATACCTCAAAACTACTGGCATTGGATTTAGGTACAAGTATAACATTTTGTTTTTCTTTCTCGCTTGCTTTGTTTTTGGAAAACAATAATGCCTTCAGAACAAAATGTTAAAAATGAAATTGTTTATTGCATTTCAGAGATAAAACCAAGTTCTGCAGAAGTGTTTAAGCCTTGTCAAGGGTGTTATGACATACTATGTAACTGAAGTTTGTATATAAAAAGTGTGATGAAATATTGTGACAATCTTTTAGTTTACTAATGGCAGTGGCATTTAATTTGGTCCATAAGAAATCTGTCTAAAATTCTATTAAAACAATCATTTGCTTTGGTGGTAGGGCAATATTTATTTTAAATGGTAAAGCTTTGCAGACAATAAAGTAACTTAAATAATAGCTATCCATATTTTGTAGTTCCATGGAGGCTTCATTTGCCTGATCAGCTTGAAACTTTGGAAAGTAGCTATAAAGTACAGAGAAGGAGAATAGCAAAGGTAACTTAGTCAGTCAACATCTAACCTGCTTACTACCTGTCAAGTAACACATCCTATAACACTTGTATTCATGAAAATAACTTGGCTATTTCACTTTTCAGTTTTCTGCTCTCCCAAGCATGCTCTCCTGCTTGGTACTGTTGGTCTTTGATTTGTATGTCTTTCCTATTTGCATTTCAATATAAATGATGTCATATGCTGCTGTCCTGTTCATAACCACCTACTTTGGAATTCCTACTGTTTGTTTCTTTATCACTGCTCCTCCTCCTTGGAAAGTTCCCTCCTACCATTCTCATGCTCCACATTATGAGCTCCCTTTATCCAATCCTCCTCCAACTATCATCCAACTTGCTCTGTTCCAAACTGGGAACTGATTTCAGGAGCCCTTCAGGATTCCCAGCCCCAGTTTGTTGTGGGAGCGTGAATGTAAATTGCTCAGTATTAAGATCAGTATTCTAACTTTAAAAAATATTCAACAGGACTGTTGATTTTTGTTAATATTGAGTTTGTCTGGTCAGGTTCAGGATGGATTGTGAAAAGTCTTAATTTTATTCAGAGTTTTCTCAGTAGTACAGAAATCTATCATGTTTGCAATAAATGTCTTAGTTTTTTTTTAAACCTAAAATGTTTTGTGTTCCCCATTGCTGCCATCAACCTTTGGACCATGTCAAGTACAACCAGACCACACATAGTATCACCTAACCTCTAATTGTAAAAGATAATTGGAAGGAAAATCTTTTTGAGAAATGCCTTCCTACTGTAACTGGACTTTAAGCCATCACACTTTATCTGGCCCTAAAAACAGTTTCAAAGCTTCAGTGGGATTGGGAGCATAATGAAGACTCACATTGCTAATTCTTTGACATCGCTGTCATTTACGTGATTCCAGATCGCACACTTGCCCTCATACCCAAATTTTCTTGAATTGTTTCAAGACTCTGCTGATTTACTGCTTCATTTTCCCTCTTTGGTCACTAGAGCTGTCTCTGAAAGATCTTGTCTGTCTCTCTCACTCGCCCTTTTTAAAAACCAGCTCTTTCACCAAAGTTTCTCATTTTATCGTGGGATATGGGCATCAATGGGAAGGACCAGCATTTGTTGTCTTCCCTAATTGTCCTTGAACCAAGTGGCTTTCTCAGTTATTTCAGAGGGCAGTTAAGTGTCAGCCACATTGCTGTCCGTCTGGACTCTCACATTGGCCAGATCAAGTAAGAATGGTAGATTTCCTTCATTAACATTAGAGAATCAGATTAATTTTTACCATAATTGGTTATGGTTTCATCATCACAATCATTGAGACCGCCAAGATGGTATTTAGTCACCTGCACCTGGGGACATCCTCTGCATGAAAAACACCATGTAAACCTTATTATATTTCCATCTCTTTATTTCCTTTTCCTCCTTCACCTCTTTTTGGGTGTCAGCTGTGGGTCAGTTGGTATACTCATGCTTCTGAATCGCAGGGTTCCAGGTTCAAATCTCATTCCAGAACTTGAATGCAAAACTCAAGACTAAGACTCTAAAGCTGCACTGACAAAGGTTGTTAACTGTTAGAAATTGTTTTCTTTTGGCTGCCAGTTTGGATGATGTGAAAGATCACGTCTTGTTATTTCAAAGAGCAGGGAAATTATTCCTGAAATCTTGGCCAATTTAACCCATGATGTCACAAAACAGATTATCCTGACCATTCTTACTGTTTGTGGGAGCTTGTAGCATTTCCAACTTTGAACAGTGACTGCACTGTTTTTAATGTCTTTAAAACGTTCTTAAAAAGCTGCACTGAATTAGATGTTGATAGTTCAGATTAAGTGATCGGAATGTGAGAATGGCAGTAGAATAGTGTGTCTAACTGCCAGACTTGAAAGAATGGACAGTCCTACTGGAGTGGGGCGTTCTGCCATTCTCACGTTCCGATCACTTAATCTGAACTATCAACATCTTTTCTCCCCTACACTCTACACCCCATCACCCCCACTATATCATAACTGCTGCCCTTCTACTTCACTTACTCTCTGAAGAGTCACCTAGAGTCGAAACATTAGCTCTCTCCCTGGATGCTGTCTGACCCACTGTGATCTGCAGCATTTGTTGTTTTCAGTATATTTTTCACGATTAGCATTATGCTCCATGTAAGTGTCATTTGATCTTACCATGTTAAATCTGCCATTGTAACCCTCTATTCCCTTGTTCCACTAATGCTGGCTTAGCTTCTAATTAAATGCATCTACATGATTCACTTCAACTAATTCTTGTGGTAGCATGTTCCACATTTTCACATTTTGCTGAAGAGGTTTATTCCTAACTCCATTTTAGATTTCCTGATGACTGACTTATACTGACAGCCTTTGCTTATGCTCTTACCCACAGAAACATTCTTTCCACATATACTGGATCAAATATCAGAAAACTTTCTGCCTCCTTCCTTCTGAAAAGAGCTGCCCCCTCTACACTTCAGCTGTGATGAAGAGTCATGTAGACTCAAAACGTTAGGTTCCTCTCCCTGGATGCTGTCTGACCTGCTGTGATCTCCAGCATTTGTTTTCAGTACAGATTCCAGCATCTGCGGTAATGTGCTCCTAGATAGTGGAAAATGGCCTGTTTCTCTCCCATTAATTCTGTGTAGTGTAATCTTATGTTGTGCTCCCTACTTCAAGTTTCCCAATTCTTGATGTTCTAGATACAGTAACCTTTTAGTCCCCAGACTCCCAGGAACTTAATCACTTGAGTACAGTACCTGTACAATGCACTACTGTGCTTTCAAACTCCCAAGACAGCATTCCCAATGTCACTTTTTTTGGACCATCCATATTATATAAAACTATTCATGTTTCCAAGGTCCAGCATAGCTCTTCAATTGCCCACACCACATCATCTCCCCATGCTTCAATACCATAGATATTCCCTCAACATTATCCACCCTTTCTCTGTCTCCCCCATCCATCTTCATGCGCCCAACATTTAAATTTCTCCTGCTAATCTGCAATCTGAATGATGTGTTTTTGTATGTCCATGGCTTTTGATGTGAAAAATATTCGTAAAATTAAATACATAAATAAACACAATAATCATGATTTTTAATGTCATGAAACCTTAAAGCATCACTAATATTTTGTGTGTGTTTGGGGTTAAGGAGAAATACTATTTAACTTCAAAATTAGTAATCTGGGTAATATTCTTTCTTTCTATCTCACCAAGAACCGAGCTCCTCAGACATTAAAAGCTTGGTAGTTATGTACAGCTAGAATATGTAATATACAAATTGTAAGTTGCAGCTTTTGAAATACTTGAGCATCTTTTGAGGAGGATCTCACTAAGATGGATTCTAAGGTCTATGCAACATGAAAGGTGAATTGCATTTCATGCTTGAAATTAAATGAGTGTAACATCTGTCGTTTTGAACTATGACTAAATTAGCTACAACAGCTGTTATTTAGTGGTTCCTTATGTAAAAAGATCTAGACAATCATTAATTCAGCATATAACCTTTGCAGCAAATTTGGTGTCTCACCTAGACATGGTTGTCATCTTGTATTAATATAATTTTCTGAATGTTTCTATGGCCCTGCAATATTTTGTCCAAATGATATCATTTTTTCTTTATTCTTATCAGGGAATAGTTTAATATGTATTCAGATGCCAATGTAACAGATTGCACATTAATGAAAGATGAAAATGTAAAATATGAGTCAAACTGTTACCTAGCAACAACAGCAATCCTTGACGCAAAATCCAATTTGAATATAAACACTCATGTCTTTCTTGAGTGAGAAATTAGATGATTGTGTTTGAATGTAATTTCTTTGTGTGTTCTCCAAGAATAGTGTCAAGTTGTTTTGGTCAATCATCTTTTACAAGGATTAATTTTCACGGTATCTCATCGTTAAAATGTAACAATCTGGGTAGTAGTAACTGTTAATCTGCATATGTTGTCAATTTCATTTGAATCCACACTCAATGTTTTCATGATATATGCAACACCTCATTCACTCTTCTCTCTATCCCCTGCCTGGCCTCCGAAAACAAAACTTTACTGCATGTTATTAATGTTGTATTGTGTAAAGAATTACTATCTAGCTGCTCTTTCACCAGCTCACCTAACAGAGGGAATTGATTTGCTTTTCTGAGATTCACAGCACGTCACCGACTTACTCCAGCAGTTTATATACACCCATATTGAATTGTTGCCAGGTCTCATCACTGCAGCAAAGAGCGGCTTACATTCCCACATGTAATGCTGCATTTCAAGATTCTGATGTTTGCCACATCCACATTGGTTGTTATTTTGAAGCTTGACTTTGTCAAATGACCTACAGTTCTTACGATATTTTTGCAAGATTGAGAATATGCATGCCATTTATCCAAAAAAAAATGCATGTTTGTAACACTTCATCATCTATAGTTGAGATACAAATCTCTGAAGGAGATGAAAAGCAATTTATTATATTTGTTCCATTTGTAATTTTTCGAAAATGCAATGAGTATACAGAAATATAGCAGTAGGTTCAGTCATTAAACAAAGATATGAACCATAGCAAAATGATTTTGGATTGAAGTGCATGTTTCATCTAGTGCCTCTGAGCAAGATCGTACTTCAGATTTTAAAAGCGTCCGTACTCTATTTATGTTTGCCAGTATATTTTCTTCTCCAAGCCTCGTATTAACTTTTTTGTATGTGCTGTGCATATTAAGAACGTGCTTATTGTTATTACATAGAACAGTAGAACATTACAGTGCAGTACAAGCCCTTGTCATTGATGTATTGTGCACAAGATTAGTTTCTTCCTCTGTGTTGGCATAAGTCTACCTATATGGATGGCCATCATACTTCAGTAGTCAGAAGTGCAAATCTTAATTTTTGTGTTTTTCACAAGCCAGTTAGTTGAACAGGAATTAATGGTTCCACAGATGCAAAATTTGAAGACTCTATAGGGACAAAGTACCATCTTCATTTATTCAGAAATCTCACACAGATTTGCATTATGATCCAGTAATGAAATGCAAAGGACAGTTTCTTTTGGTGACACTGTCACATTTGTGGGCATTTTTGAAGGTGCTTTATTTGTCACTTCTCTGATTTTTCTGCCACCACCCCTTTAAAGGGAATGAGAAATACTTGCCTTCTGACCTTCCATCCTTTTATTTTTCTACTATCTTCAGTAATAGGTAAAAACAATGACTGCAGATGCTGGAAACCAGATTCTGGATTAGTGGTGCTGGAAGAGCACAGCAGTTCAGGCAGCATCTAAGGAACTTTGAAATCGACGTTTCGGGCAAAAGCCCTTCATCAGGAATAAAGGCAGTGAGCCTGGAGCATGGAGAGATAAGCTAGAGGAGGGTTGGGGTGGGGAGAGAGTAGCATAGAGTACAATGGCTGAGTGGGGGAGGAGATGAAGGTGATAGGTCAGGGAGGAGAGGGTGGAGTGGATAGGTGGAAAAGGAGCGAGGCAGGTCGGACAAGTCCGGACAAGTCATGGGGACAGTGCTGAGCTGGAAATTTGAAACTAGGATAAGGTGGGGGAAGGGGAAATGAGGAAGTTGTTACAATCCCCTCCTGAGGCAAGTTAGTGCTCTGCCACAAACAGGTAAAAACAATGACTGCAGATGCTGGAAA
>NC_057731.1:16778010-16855543 GCF_004010195.1 Chiloscyllium plagiosum
TGAAATGTAGGGCCACAGGGCGGTGTGGTTGATTGGTGCAGGTGTCCCAGAGATGTTCCCTAAAGCGCTCTGCTAGGAGGCGCCCAGTCTCCCCAATGTAGAGGAGACCGCATCGGGAGCAACGTATACAATAAATGATATTAGTGGATGTGCAAGTATGTGGCTCCTGGGAGTTGCAGTGGGAGAAGGACTCCCTGAGATTCTACCGAAGACATGGAGGTCCTGGGCCACCTCCACCACTGCTCCCTCACCACCAGATGCCTGGAGGAAGAACGCCTCATCTTCCGCCTCGGAACACTTCAACCCCAGGGCATCAATGTGGACTTCAACAGCTTCCTCATTTCCTCTTTCCCCCACCTTATCCTAGTTTCAAACTTCCAGCTCAGCACTGTTCCCAGGACTTGTCCGACCTGCCTAGCTCCTTTTCCACCTATCCACTCCACCCTCTCCTCCCTGACCTATCACCTTCATCTCCTCCCCCACTCACCCATTGTACTCTATGCTACTCTCTCCCCACCCCCACCCTCCCCTAGCTTATCTCTTCACGCTTCAGGCTCACTACCTTTATTCCTGATGAAGGGCTTTTGCCCGAAACGTCGATTTCAAAGCTCCTTGGATGCTGCCTGAACTGCTGTGCTCTTCCAGCACCACTAATCCAGTATCTTCAGTAATAACCTTGATTTGTTTGTTTTCACAAAATCTTTTGCTGTTTTATTTTTGAAGGTGCATTCCTTCCATACAACTTAATTTGTCTTTCCACAGTCATTAGATTTTGAAATTTTAATCCTGTTTAGTGGGATCTTATTTTTTTACTCTTACCCTAGTCATGGCTTATGTTCACAATTTCAATTTTATTAAATTTTCCTTCTACTGTCAACCAATTCCAGTTTCAACTTATCTATTAAATATGCTAAACTTCCCCAGTACCCTGTATATTTGGCATTATTTATATCATCTATCTTCTATCATTTGTCTTTCAGAAGTGTGATGATATTTTGAGTTTGTCATTTTTTTTCCCCCTAATAGAAACCTGTTTTGATTATGACAGTGGTAAAAATTGTAACTTCTTCCTTCAAGTCATCTCTGGTTCCAGCT
Source organism: Chiloscyllium plagiosum (assembly GCF_004010195.1). NCBI lineage: Eukaryota > Metazoa > Chordata > Chondrichthyes > Orectolobiformes > Hemiscylliidae > Chiloscyllium > Chiloscyllium plagiosum. Next base: position 16,779,106 of record NC_057731.1, read on the forward strand.
CTACCAAGAGGGATGCGATTTATTTTAAATGAGATGGTGAACCAAAAGGCTTCCGAGACTGAATGTAAAGGGGATGAATTTGATGTCTTATATGCTGAATTATTGTTGTAAGATTTTCATAAGAACCAGTGTTCAGATTGCTCAGTACTATGTCACTAATTTTGGTCAAATAACTGTCCACTTGAGACTCCTAGCTGGCTTACTAACAGCATGGGAGAGTAGCCTTTGACAGGGCCCAAAAATAGACTCCTCAAGACTTGCACCACTTAGTCCACAACTTGATCAGGGATGGGAGCCAAAAAAACTTTACTCTAATTGTAGTCGCTGTTCATCCAGCCTGAAATAGGCTTTTGTGTAATGGGGAAAATACAAAGAAAATATATAGCTTTTCGAATGTGAGGAAGCTCTATCTCTCCAAAGGAGAATACCATTGTAAGCTAAGTTGCTTAAGTGACAACAATATAACAACAATAACAATGATACTCCTTTCCTTGAGTGAATCTTGAAAACTGTGCTAGATTAAAATATTGAAAGTTATATTAGAATGGCCCTGGGAGAGGTTTTGCCTTTGTGTCCTATGTGAGAGCCAGGAAGCAGTCACCTACCCCTTTGTACCTGTTAATGGCTCCAAGCCTGACAGAAACTTCATCTTGGAAGTAGCAGAAGATCTAACTGTTACTGAAGGACATCAGTTCTCCATCACCAGTGTGGGTGAAATATACTGAAAACAATGACTAACTGTTCTTTAACTGTACGAGGAAACTGTGTTTTAATGCTGTGGGCATTTAAATATGTGAGCAAGGAGTTAATATGCAGCAAATAAGAAACTGCTAATGGAACAAGAATTTCCAAAAGTCTAGCTAAGTTCTAGCTTTTTAGTCACTTCTACCATATTGTGCTTAGTTTGCAGAATTCTGGCTTCAGAGCCAAAGTTTTTATTTAAAGAATGTATAGCTTTTAAGGGATGAAAAAGCTATCTTACTCGCTGTCTTAGATTATGTTTAACATTTCCAGTTATAAGGTACAGGCCTTATTGATCATTATGATCTTTACAATTTGTCTTAATTACAGAATGGTGACTTCTACTGCCCAGAGTGTGTGTTTGTTTACTTCCTGTACTAGCTGCATTGCAGATGAACGGGGCGGGGGGAGATGCCACATCAGTCTGTGGCAAACAATGAAACAGTTGATTGGACTGGCTGTGAGATGAGCTTGAATCCATTTGATTGAATGGAGTGTATTACCCTACTTTTATTGTAATTGTGTCATGGGATGGAGAAAAGAAAGCCCTGCATGTATAATAAATTGATGAGTTTCATGGTCACTATGACAGGATATTTAAATTCAGCATGTTTATTTCATATTTAATTTATATTCCCAGCCACACTGTGTAATTGAGCTTGGAGCTCCAGTTATTAATCTAAGCCTGTGAATTACAAACCCAGTAACCATATGATACCTTACACAGGATTTGTGTGCATTTTCAAAATTAACCTTGCAATTGAACTGAACAAAGTTACCTCCAAGTCTCATCCCAGAAATGTATTTAAAATATAATGTAATTCTTCTATATTTTCTTCTTAAATGTGGTCATGGGATTTGGATGTCATTGTCTGGACCAGAATCTAATGTCTATTCTAAATGCCCTTGAACATGGTGGCTTACTAGACCCATTACAGAGGGTAGATCAGAGTCAACCACATTGGAGTCCAGACCCACAGCAGAGACCTGACCCAGAAAGGAAAACTGGTTTCCTTCCCCAAATGATATTAATGAATAAGTTGGTCATTTACAACACCACAATGGTTCCATGGTGGCCATTAGATTAGCTTTTAATTCCAGAATTCTAATGAATTGGTACTTCACTATCTGCCATTTGGGGATTTGAATTTTTATCCCCAGGACATTAGACTGGGCCTCTGGATTGCTCATCTAATAGCATTACGAATACTTCCCCATTGTTTCCACAAAAAAAACTGTGGAGCTTTTTACAGGACACCTTCTTCATTTAGACTGCAGCTTTCCAAAAAGGTGACTCGCCCTTACTACTTGAGGGCAGTTACTGATGGGCAAAATATTGTAACAGACCTAATGATGAATGAATACTAAAAAATATATTACAGAAATTGTAATGATTAAAAAGTTGCAATCCTGATATGTTATAGTGGGCTTGCATCAGCATAGACAAAAAATTGTTTTAAGGAGAAGGAGGATGTTTGTAAGTGCCCAATATTCAAACACACATCATGCTGTAAAGCTGCCTGACAAAGAAACAGCGCCCTGAATGCTTTTACTTTCAAATAAATGTGTTGGACTATAACCTGGTGTCGTGTCATTTTCAACTTTGTCCATCCCAGTCCAACACCGGCACTTCCACATCTCACATTTCTTTGACATTGTTCATCTGAATCAGTACAAAACCTGTTCAGCAGATTTATGTTGGTGTTCAGCACAGACGCTCCTTTACAAAGTAGAAGTTACTTTTCACAAAGCTAAGATGCCTATTTATCTTCCTGTAACTAGTGAATTAATATATTTTATTAATCTACAGGAGCTTCTGGCTGTTGATGGCTCGAGGCGACGCAAAGTTTCTGTACATGTCTTGTCTCGGGATATGGATTCCTGTGAGTATCTGCAAACGCTTACACTGACTAGCTCATTCGGTAATTTTGAATTCAAAATATCCAATTTAAGCATATACTATATATCAGAGGCAACTTTCAGATTTGTTTCTTGTAAAGTGTTTGTTGTTATACTGAACAAATGTTCAGCTTGTTTGTCTTCACTGAATATTTTTACTAGGAAGTTTTTAAAAAATCATTATAACTAGAAATTTGATCTCGTGTTATTGGCCACTTTTTCAGGTTTGTACAATACCTTTTAAATGTCAGAATCTATAAATACAAGCTATGGAGAATTTTTTTTTGTTTAGTAAGAATCCTTTGTATCTGAATATAACTTGTAAGTTGTTAACCTTGCTCTGATTGGCCTCCCTTTTACACTATGAAAATTATTCACGAGCATTAAATTACCAGATTTGAGTAGCCAAAAGTTCAACTGATGCAGGAATTAAAATACTCTCCTGAGTATTGCTTTGAGATTTGGGTAGGAGCCGAAGGTGATGTCATGCCACTATGCATTGGAAGTGTTAGAATGTTTGTATTGAGTTTTTCAGTGTTCTATGTTAAATAAGTTAGTTGACGAAAATACTTCACCTGCTCCATGTAGTCAGATTTAACTTGATAACTATTTTTAATTCATATTTCAAATGGTGATAGCAATAGGATAAAAAGCTTTATGAATTTCTGGAGAAAAGGGTAATAGTGTGGAAAACTAGAGGAAATGGAGGTAAGTTTAGTTTAATTTCTTGTTTGTCAACATGGACTCAAACCTCAGTACAAACAACATGTACAATTCCACAACGTATAGATGATAAGGGGATGTGAGCAACATACTGGAGAGGTTTTAATACTTTGAATGTTAGAATGGTTTGCATTCAAGATGTGTTTTAAGCACTTGATGCTGCATTATTTTCTTAGCTCCAAAACAAGATGTGAGTGGCAGGTTGTCTCATTTAATGTGGCAAATAATTTATTGGCCCAGCAAGCCAATGAGAGCAGAGAGAATGGAGGTAGGGGCTCACAGGTTGGCAATTAAGTGTCTGTCTCTTTCTTGATGAGTCAACATATTCTTTAGTCAAGTAGTGAGAAAGGTAGAGATTTCACGAAGCCCTGTTGACAATTAATTTGAGAATTACACTTTGTAGGTCATGCTATAATTTCAATACGTATTGATAATGGAGATTCTATAACATGAGAAGCAAGTTGAATGGAACATGAGATTCAGCTGTATAATCTTTAACAAAGCTTACGTTTTCATATTTTTCTGGTTTTTTTTATAACAGTGCCTCCGTCTCCGGTGTTTGAATTTTAAAAATACTTTTCAGTTCAGCAAATGTACCATCTGGTGTTGAACATTTAAATTCTCTCTCCCATCTCTCTCTCCCCACGCGCTCTCCCCCACCCCCAGCCCCCACAAGTTCAGAATATATCAGCATTTCATGTGAAAAAAATGAATCCTGGGTGGCAGGGTATAACTTATTTTTAGTAGGCAATGCACTTATCTGGTTGGGCGTAGTTACCTTCATTATAAGGCATCCATGGGGGTAGGAAGTTTACATTCATTACATAGTCTTTTAGATCTGGCAGTGCTTAGCTACTTGCTTTTATTTTTAAGACATTCCAACTAGAGACTCTCAGCCTGCTAGCTTTACAGTCAGCTGTGTGAAACAAAACTGATCAAAAACCTAGGATGATGTGTGTCATTTTCTATGCATTCTGAAATTCTTGGTGTATACTTGTTTTTCAACTTGGATATTCATTTGGAAAGTGCAGACAAGAAGAAAAAGGATAATAAGAGATGGGATCAATACACTAGTCAGGGAAAGTCTCAGATTGGAAGGGCAAGGTGTGCAATCTGTTTAGATGGAACTAAGAAAAGACAAGGGTCAACAAACATTAGTTGGAGTTATTTATATGTTTCCAAATAGTAGTTGTGGTGTAAGGCATTATATTAGTCAGGAGATTTGAGAGAAACATGGGCAAACAATTATCATGGTGATTTCAGTCTACAATAAACTGGGTAAACCAATTGAGTGCTAAACTGAAGGACAAGTTTCTACATTGCAATGGGCTGGATTTTCTTTAAGAACAGTATGTTGAGCTAATTAGAGGACATGCTATTTTAGATCTAGTACTATGTGGTAAATAAGAGCTAATTAACAACTTTGTCAATGAGGAATCACAATATGGTAAAAGTTTGCATTAAGTTTAACAACAAGTCAGTTCGATCTGAAACAAGCAGAGAAAGTAAATGATTACTTTGTTTTCAGAGGAAGATGTTGAAGACCTTTCTCAGAACTAAAGATCCAAGCGGCTGGGGATAATGAGTTGAAGGAACTTAGTATTAGTAAGGTTATAACATAGAAATTAATGGAGCTGAAAGATGTTAAATCCCCAGGACTTGGTATTCTGATCAACATCCCAGAGAGTTGAAGAAAGTGGCTATAGTGGTCATTATCTTCCAAATATTTATAGATTGTGGAATGAGTACAGTAGATTATAAGGTAGCAAATGTCACCGCACTATTTGAGAATGGAGTGAGAGAGAAAGCCTAGAACTACAGAACTGCTAGCCTTATATCAATAGTAGGGAAAATGCTAGAATCTATTATAAAGGATAGGATAAAAAGGCATTTGATGAACTGATTAGGGATAGTCAAAACAGATTTGCAGTTGGGTACTTGTGCCTGATGACCTTGTTGGAATTTTCTGAAGATGTTGTAAAAACACTGATAAAGAACATCTGATAAGCACAGATTTTCAGAAAGCCTTTATTAACATCTCCCACAGAAGGCTGGTTTGAAAAATTAAAGCATAAGAGCCAATGAAGTAATGTACAGGCATCGATTTAAAAATTGTTTGTTTTTCTATTTGTCAATCAGTGAGAATAAGTGGGCCATTCTTGCTTTGGCAGGTTTTGACTACTGAGGTACTGCAAGGATCAGTACATGGGCCCAAACTATTCACAATCTATATACATTATTTCGAAGTTAGGACCAAATGTCACATTTCTAAATCTGGTGATTGTTCAAAAGCTAAATATGATTGTGTGTCGTGAGGAGGATGTAAAGCAAATTCAGGAGTATTTGGATACACTTAATGAATAAGTAGATTATGGCAAATGGATTTTAATGTGGAAATGTGTGCACTTATCAACTTGGGTAGGAGGGACAGAGTATTTCTCAAATGGCAAGAGAATGGAAAGTGTAGAACTACAAAGGGGCCTAGGTGTCCTTGTCAATTATACACTGAAAACTAACATGCAGGTAGAGCAAGCATGTGGGAAGGCTAATGGAATATTGGTCTTTATTGCAAGGGGATTTCAGTAAAGGATTACTGAAATCTTGTTTCAGCTGTATTGGAGCTTAGTTAGACTATGCCTGGAGTATTATTTGCAGTTTTGTCTCCTTATCTCAACACAGATATTATTGCCATGGCGGGCAGTGTAATGAAGCATCACCAGGCTTGTTCTTGGGAGGACGGGACAGTCCGATGAAGAGAGATTGGGCAAAATGGGCCTGTATTTTCTAGAGTTGTGAAGAATGAAAGGTGATCCCATTGAATCTCTTAACGTACTTAAAGGTAGACAGGTTTGATGTAGGTAAGATGTGTCTCATCGTTGAGGAGTCCAGAATTGGGGGTGGGGGTGACGTTTTTTTTAAAAAGAGGAATACTAATCCTGTCTGAGATGAGAAATTTTGTTTTAAGGTTGTGAATCTTTGGAATACTGTACCACAAAAGATCATAGATTTGTTGAGGTAGAGATTGATGGATTTCTGATTACCAGTGGTGTACAGGATTATGGGAATGGTGTGTGTAAAAGACACTGAAGTCTACGTTTAGTCAAGATCATGCTGGGTGCTGGGGCACACTCAACAGGCTGTCTGGCCGACTCATGTTCCTAGGTTTGTTCTGTCATTTCTGATTTATCTGTCTCTGTTCATATCTGCGTTTTGGGTGACAAATAGCAAAAACTGTCCTTCCTTGTTCAGTTTGTTCATTGATCCAGTAGAACAGATTGTCATTATATGGTGATGAGCGAAATCAGTTTAAAAATGTCCCTTTCCAAAATATATATAATTGTTATTCTCCCATCTCCTTTGAACTGAAACCAAAGCAGTTTTTGTGGAGAGTGTAGCGTAGCACTCCCAATATGAACCTATCCCAGTCAAGGGGAACATTGCAGTCTTGACCAAAAAATATTGCACTTGCAGCTTCTAACTAATTGTGTATATTCAGGCTTGTGGAAAATCATTAGTTTAAATGTATTGCTGGTGGTAACAAAATAAGTGAGTTGATTTGTCCTGCATGAGGATTTTCATGAAGCAGTTTTGAAAGCAACATTCATGTGGAGTTTCTTGAGAAAAATTGTATCTAATCATGTTCCACTTCCTTTTGTTGTCGCAGCCTGATGGTAGGTGGCCAGGTTCTTCTCATAGCCTCCTGCTTTTATTATTCTCATTTTAAAAGGATAGGAAAGACTCAGGAGAAATGATTTTAGTTTTTCCATTGTCTGGGAATGATCCTGAGCCTGTGTCTCCATGTTATTGATTCAGTACCCAATGTAAACAGTTTTTCACCACTTACCTTCTCAAACCCTTTGTTACTGAGAAATTTTGATCCTCCTTCAACATTGTCAGTGAAATTAAAAAAATTTTCATCTAATTCTGTTCAGAATTACAGCCCATCACGTGTGATACCACTCCATGTAAACAAACCTTAAGAACCATGAGCAGAGCTGAACCTGCAGCTAAACCAACAAATTGTGTAATTGCTTCCTTGCTTTTTATATTCACTGCCACAATGCTAAAACTTCCTCTTTGATTTGTTTTTCTACCTGCATTTGTATCTTTTGTTTTTGAGAACAATGTATCTGCCTTTCTAGATATTACTGTTCTTCTAAGAGTATTTCTATTTGAAGTATACTTTCTGTTGCTTTTCTTTTCTTTCAAGATCGTCATTCACATTTCTGGGTGTGTTTAATTGCATTTGACATTTATCTAATCACTCAACTAGTCTGCATGTCTTCTATATGTTACCTCAATTTATAACACACCTTTATTTAGTATCAGCAAACTTCAAAACTAGACATATATGGCAAACAAACCTGTTCTGGCACGCATGATTGAACAATAACATAGCATGTGCATTGTTCCCGTCTGTATCCCTTTATAGCCGTGCTCACTGCTTTCTTTGTCCAGAACATATCTCAATCTACGTGGCTATATTTCATTTCAAGTACAGATTGAGGGGGATGATACAATAACATGTTTGACCATTACAAAAATGTTGAAATTCAGCATAAACTTGAAAATATTCAACGGATCATGCAGCACCTGTGATTCGAGTTTTAGTTAAACTTTTGGGTCTGTAATTTTGCATTGGAACTGATCTTTTGGAGCATCTTGGCTCCAAAGCAGCCGTGTACAGTCACCTGAGATACATCCTTCGTGCCTACCCAGTAACATGTCTAAGTTCAATGAAATCAATATATTCTTTCTCTCCCAATATTTTAGTGGAAGGATTGAGAAAGAGTTGAGAAATGTTTTAAAAAGTGCATACCTACCTATGGTCTTAATTTTAGAGCATCCTGACAGAATGGTGAAACTACAGAATTTGGAACTGAATTAATTCTAATTGGACGAATTAACTTTTCACTCAGAACTTGAGTTTGATAGAATGGAGATCCAACATGCACCTGCACAGACACTCTAATGAGGACGTTATTAAGATTTTAGTTTTAATTTTTGCTTTATACTTAAAATATTGGATAAAATTACAATGTAGACCTGATGACTCTGTGTATATATTTATTAATGGTTCTGCATGAAACCCAGCATTTAATATTACATTAAGGCAATTTGAATTTTTGCATTAATCTGAAAGCCATACTTTTGTTAAATTTGTTGTTTTAAGTATCAATTAGTCATGTCTGACTATTAATGTAATTCTAGGCCCTGTTGTTGAACAACTTCCATGTCAAAATGATGTCAACCTGCCTCCTGCACCACCTTTGCCACAGGTAAGAGGGATTATTAACCCCATTTACTTTCTTCTCTACCTTGGGAAACATATTGAAAGTTCCTAAATTGAATCATGAATAAACATGATTATAATTCCTTTGTTTTTTTTTTAAAACATCTTAACACTTTTTTAAGTGTTCCTATTGCACTTCATGGTTGTTTAAAGTTATGTTCAGTGCCAAAGCTAGAGCATTGTTGAGTTTTAATGTTGCCAGTTATAATTTGTTTCTTAACAGAAACACAACAATGCTTGGAAAGGCTGAAAATAAAAAAAAAACTATTTTACAGGAAGACTGTACATTTTCCTGCATCAGCAGCAGTAAGCATTACCTAACAAAATTCTCATACCTAAAAGCACTTTGATCATGTCAAGTCTCTTTTGGATGATTTGGAGGAGTGGGCACTTTGCTAGTGTAGTAAGCTTCAGTTTTTAACATCTTTAAAAACAAAAGCTCTTTCCCGAGCTTCCTAACTAGTTTACTTGTAACTTTAAGACCATAAGATATCTGAGCAAAATTAGACCATTCTGCCCATGTATGCTCCACCATTCAATTATGGCTGATTATATTTCTCAATCTCATCCTCCTGCATTCTCCCCGTAACCCTTAACACCTTAGTCATCAAGAACCAACTATCTCCATCTTAAATACAAGCAATGACTTGGCCTTTACAGCCCTCTGTAGCAATTAATTCCACCAATTAACCACCTCTAATTGAAGAAATTACTCTTCATCTCAGTTCTAAAGATTCATCCCTTCACTCTGAGGCTGTACCCTTAGGTCCTAGTCTCTCCTATTAATGGATACATCATTTCCCATCCACTTTACCTCAGCCTGTCAGGATTCTATAAGTTTAAATGAAACTTCCCCCTCATCGTTCTAAACCCCATTGAGTACAGACTCAGAGTCCTTAATCACAACTGCTATCACAATCCCTTCATCCCTGGAATCATTCTTGTAAACCTTCTGTGGACTCTCTCCAAGCCAAAACTGCTCTCAGTATTCCATATGTGGTCTGACCAGAGCCTAAGACTGCCTCAGCAGTACCTTTCTGCTCTTGCATTCTCGACCTTGTGAATGGCATATAGCATTGCATCTCCCTTCCTAATTAGCACAGAACCTGCATGTTAACCTTAACAGAATCCTCAAGTAGGACCCCCAAGTCTCTTTGTGCCTCAGATATCCCAAAGCCTTTCTCCATTTAGAAAATAGTCTACACCTCTTTTTCCTACCAAAGTGCCTAATCTCTCACTTCCCCATAATATATTCCATTTGCCACTTCTTTGTCTACTTTCCTAGCCTATCTACGGCAGCTTCCCAGCTTCCTCAACACTACCTATCCCTCACCTATCTGTGTATCATCTGCAAATTTAGTAACAATGTCCTCAGTTCCTTCTAATTTAGCAGACCCCTGTGTGGCACCTTGTCAAAGGCCTTCTGGAAATCCAAGTAGATCACATCCACTGGCTGTTCTTTGTTTAACTTGTTACATCCTCAAAGAATTCTAGACATTGACTCCTTAACGAAGCCATGCTGACTCACCTTGCACTTCCAACAATAATAAGACTAAAATCTTACCAATAACCAAAGTAAGGCATATTGGCCTATAGTTTCCTTTCTTCTGCCTGCCTCCCTCTCTTCCTGAACAGGTGTTTTCCAGTTCTGCCATTTTCCAGTCCTCTGGGATCCTCTTTGACACCAGGATTCCTGAAAGATCACCACCAATGCCTCAGCTATCTCCTTCAGAACTCTGTAGTCCATCTGGTCCAGGTGATTATTCACCTTCAGACCTTTTCAGCTTCCCCAGCATCTTCTCCTTAGTAATAGCCACTACATGCACCTCTGCCCCTGACCTTATTGAAGTTCTGGCATGCTGTTGGTGTCTTCAACTTCAAAAACTGAAACGAAGTATCAATTCAATTCCACTGCCATTTCTTTGTTGCCCATTACTACTACTCCAGCCTTAATTTCCAGCGATCTAATGTCTATTCTTGTCTCTGTCTTACATATAATGAAAAAGCTCTTGTAATCTTCTTTTATATGCTAGTTTACCCTCTTATTTCATTTTCCTTCCCTTCATTGCTATTTTGTTATCATCTGGTTTTTAAAGGCTTCCCAATCCTCTAGCTTCCCACTAATCTTCATCACATTATATTCTTCTTCCTTTTATGCTGTTCCTGACTTCCTTTGTCAGCCGTGGTTGTCTCGTCCTCCCCTTAATATTCTTCGTCCTTGGGATGAATTTCTGCTGTGCCTCCTGAATTACCCCCTGAAACTTCTGCCATTGCTCCTCCACTATCATCCCAGCTAGGCTGTCCCCTTCTAATCAACTCAGACCAGCTCCTCCAGTTATCCTTATTCAGTGGTAATGCCAATGCATCTGATTCTAGCTTCTCCCTGTCAAACTGCAGGGTGAATTCTATTGTATTATAGTCAATTCCCCCAGGGGTTCCTTCACCTTAAGCTCCCTAATCAAGTCTGCTTTATTACACTTCACCAGATCCAGAATTGCCTGGTCCCTGGTGGGCTCTACCACAAGCTGCTTCAAGAAAACCATCCTGTAGACATTCCATGAATTACTTTTCTTGAGATCTGCTTCCAACCTGCTCTCCCTTCTTGTTCTGAATTTTTCTACCAGTGAAAATAGTTTATTTCTGTGTACCCTATCAAATTCATTTCGTTATTTTAGACACTTCAATTCAATCACCCTTCAACTATCTAAAGTTTTAAACAGGACTGCCAGCAAAAACAATTACCTTTATTTTTTCTTCATAGTGCACTGTTCATAGACTCTGGCATTTTTTTAAAGTGAGAGAAGAAAGTTTTAAAAAGTACATGAGAAGACACTTTGATAAGTACATGAACAGCAAAGGTTTGGAAGAATGTAGGCTAAATGCAGGAAAGTAGGACTAGTTTGGAAACATGGTCGGCATGAACTAGTTGGACTGAAGGATCTGTTTTCATGCTGTATGATTCTAACTGATTTCCTAGCACTTTCTGATAGATTTAAGGAGATATGGAACGATTTTAATGAGTTTTTTTTTCACCCAGAGGATGGTGGATATTTGAAACTCTGCTTGAAAGGGTGGTGGGAACTGTCAAAACATTTTAAGAAATATTAAGATGATCACTTGAAGTGCGATAACTCAACTGAGGCAGAGATATTTGAATTTTGTTTTGAGGGAAGAACTGGATTGATGCAGGGATATTGGTTGCAGGGTGGGCAGAGCATTGTCTGTAATAAAAAAAAAACTTCATCAATTCTGAAGAGTTTAATTTACACTGACTTGATGGAGAAGTGGCCCCAAATTATTGTACACATTTTGTTCCATTTTTTTTTGTGCCTTCCAAGAAACTTATTGTTTTGGGCTTGATTTGTGGGTTCTTTGTTTTTAGATATTTAGTAAATTATCTGACATTATTTTTCCTTTTAGCCGACCATAATTGAAGATATGACCGTGTTCAAACGCAGTCTGCCACTCTTTCCACTGGCAAAACCGCACATCAACTTCATGGCTGCAAAACTTTGAGATGATGAAATACTTGTGTTAAAGGAGGAAAACCTGAATTACAGTTTCCATTCTGCTGGAGTGGTAGAGCGAGGGGATTATTCAGAGATTATTTCTTTTATGTGAACACTTTACAGTTAGGAGTGTACAAGGTTAATTAGCTCTGTATACTTCTTCCTGTAAATAGTTCAGCAAGCCGAGTGACACTTTAAAATACTTGTCCATAGAAACTTCAGACATAAAATTGGAATCTACAAAACACTAATGTATAAACCAGTGAAATTACACTGTGTAATATATTTGAGACAGATTCTTTTGTGATAGAGCACGAGCCTTATAATTGGTAACTATACCATGTTTTTAACTTCTATACAAGTTTTGTAGTTTTGACATTTTATGTGCTCATACAACTGGTAGTAAAATGCTGGAAACATTTCTTTTCATCTCAAATTACTTTTTACCACATGTATAATCAAAACTCAAGAGAATTCAGATGATAAGTTGTCCAGAACTGTATAGTTTCTGACTGAATTTGGATTTCTTATCCATGAGACAAGATACCCGACTCCTTTGAGCATGTTTTCACGAAATCAAATGATCACATTTACACAGAGCTGCTAAAGCAGAATAGGCTGAGAAACTGTTGCTTTCACGATTTGGGTCCTCTGATTTAGTGCTTGAAAACCTGAGAAAAACCTGTTTATTCCCCCAATAAAACTGAGAATTTTTAAAAGTCCATTTCTTTGCAATATCAAAGTCCAATTAGAGGGAATGGGACTTTTCTTTTGTATTTAAATGGAACCAAAGAAAAGTTACGGCAAAGAAAGAGGCCATTCAGCTCAGCTAATAGTGTTTGTACTGACCGAAAATTATAATAGCTGCCCGTTTTAATTAAATGTTCTTTTTTGTATAGAAAGTAAATGATTAGGATCCATACAAAACGCATTTGTTCCATTTTTTTTGTTGTGCCTCCCAAGTAACTTAATGTTTGACATTCAAGAAATATTATGTAATCCATAATATGGCCACTATCAATCTTGTGTGAAATCACACATCAGTTATTATGAACATTGTTCTATAAACTTTGTTTCCATAATGATCAATGTGTAAGAGGCAATGAAGGTAGCACACTAAATGGCACAGATAAAGCAGAAGAGCACATTGAATGTTATCTAGACTCTAATACTATTGCAACCTTGAGTGTCCTGCTATTTTGACTTTTGGTAATAGGATATATATTAGAGATTCTGTGATACCAACATGAATGTCAGTTGTGAGAATAAGGTATGTACAAATGAGCTCTTGAGATAGCTATCATGCACTCCACAATAAATATTTCGCACCACATATAACATGCAAAAAGTGACCAGCTCAAAATGCAGAGCGGGGAAGCAACACAAAGTTGCAGAATTTTAAGGCCTAGCTGTACTTCATTGAAAAGTGCTGCAATAGGGTACAAAACTTCAGCTAATGTTATCAATTACTGATTTCAAATTCTAATATTTAATGGGTATAGTTCATTAAAGCCTGCTATTTGTAGCCTACTACAGTTAATTGGATGAATTTATAATGTATTTCTTGTTCTAGATTTATTTTAAAAAGAAATTGATCACAACTTGAGTGAAGAAAAAGCTGCTGTTATTGAAACCACCTTCATGCATGAGGATATTTTAATTAGCATGTTTATGACCAGATTGTCTTTGTCTTTGTTTTCTAATCAGTTCAGTGTTTCTAGAGTAATAATAATCTATGTAATGAAAAACATCGGTTAGCAATAAAAAAAGTATACAGAAGTTTTGCCTCTGAAAACCTGAAGTGTGCAGTGTTGAAAACTGACCAGATCATAATGGGAAAATACCTTTTGGATGGATGTGTTTGTCTATAAATGTATTAGTTGCACTGCATTTTGGGGTTTGTCTCAAGTTGAAAATTCAAATTACTCCTTTTGAAATCTTTTACCTTTGTTTTTACTGGTTTTGATTCCACTTCTCCCAGCCCACCGTAAAAGGATCCTTCCGTGCTTTGTGAGATTGTGCTGCAATATTTCAGGAGTGCATACCACCTTAGAATAGTGATCCTGCAGATTTTGAAAAGTGTCCAAAAATGAATGTTCTATCTGAAATCATGGCTGACAATTTAGAAAATTTGATTAGTATTGTCTTTGGGTCATTTAGTTTTGCAGCAATCACAAGGCAGGTTTTGTAGCCCCTTCATTTCAGTAGTAGTGTTATATTGGATAAAATTAAAGTTTTTTTTTAAGTTTTAAAATATTTGGAATGCAAACTTGCATACAATCCTTACACACATTTTACTTGAAGAGGTAACCTAAGTGAAACATTTATATACTGTTCCAAACTTTTCCAGCTGAGAGTTGTATATGGGCATTATCTGTGATATTGTCGCAGGTCAGCAAGAACTTCTGCATTGTATATAATGAATATCTATGAAAAATATTCCAAACTTTTTATAGTTTTGGAATTCTTACAGTGCATAATATGATAGCTAATTCTCTCTAACAAAAACAATTACTGAAAGAAAATATATTTTACTGTAAAAGATGTTTTCTAGCAGTCTCTAATTCTTTGTAGTGTTACTTTTTCTACCATGTTTCCAGCATTTTATGGCAGTGTGTGTGACAGTGCAGTTTGACTCAGGCATATCCATGGATTCTATAAGAAGAATCCAAAGATGCAGCTTTTTCAAGCAATAACAGCCAACAGAGTATCTACAAATATTCAGTCTGTTTTTATGGCTTGTGAATAGATGTATCATTTTTTTTTTTGTTGATTGTGATAAATTACTTATAACAACACCATTTTGAAGGTTTTGAAGCAGTTGATATAGAACTGGGTGCATATAGTACAGCTACTGTATACTGAAAGGATGTTTCAGTTTGCTATAAAATAAAACCTGAGATCATCCTGTCACCATTGGAGTTTATTGTCCTGTTTTTCCAACTGAGTTGCCTATACATCCGAAACGTTTGTACATTTAAGTATGTGCTGTTCTACATTATGTATACTATATATATTCGACTAATAGTCAATTTCATGTAAAAATCAACCCCCTATTTTTGGCCAACAAATCTCCATCTTTATCATGTAAAAGTCAATCCTAATTATTCACAGATATCAGACCAACATTTATGAGTCACAGAGAGGTACAGCAGGGAAACACCCTTCAGTCCAACCCATCCATGCTGACCAGATATCCCAACCCAATCTAATCCCACCTGCCAGCACCGGGCCCATATCCCTCCAAACCCTTCCTATTCATATACCCATTTAAAAGACTCTTAAATGTTGCAACTGTGTTAGCCTCTATCACTTCCTCTGGCAGTTCCTTCCATACACTTACCACCCTCTGCGTGAAAAAGTTGCCCCTTAGGTCTCTTTTATATCTTTTCCCTCTCGCCCTAAATCGATGCCCTCTAGTTCTGGGCTGTCACACCCCAGGTAAAAGACTTTGTCTATTTATCCTATCCATGCCCCTCATGATTTTATAAACCTTTATAAGGTCACCTCTCAGCCTCTGACACCCAGGGAAAACAGCCCTAGCCTATTCAACCTCTCCCTATAGCTCAAATCCTTCAACCCTGGCAACATCCTTGTAAATCTTTTCTGAACTCGATTTCAAGTTTCACAACATCTTTCCAATAGGAAGGAGACCAGAATTGCATGCAATATTCCAACACTGGCCTAACCATTGTCTTGTACAGCTGCAACATGACCTCCCAACTCCTGTACTCAATACTCTGATCAATAAAGGAAAGCATACCAAACGCTGCCTTCACTATCCTATCTACCTGCGACTCTACCTTCAAGGACAGTGTGCCGGCCTTGCACTACGCTCCAGATTTTCAGAATTACCTTAATTCGTTGTGGTTTTTTTTCTTTATTCGTTTAGTGATCAATTGGGCTTCTGTTAATGATATAGTATGAATTTTGACGGGTATGAATTACAGCCACTCAAAAGTATCCGTGTAATAGCCATCCCCATAAATTTAACCTTTAAAATGTAGTCAAAAAAATTCTACTATTACTTGAGTATACAGTAATTCTCCTGTACCTACAGGGGATATGTTCCACGGCATACTGCGGAAACAAGAACCCGCAGATAAAAGCAAGCTCATTCATTTCCGTGGGAGGCGTACCTTCCCGGCAGCGGAATGTTCCCTTTTAAACGCTCGGCCGTGGTAAACGATTCCGTGGATATGGCAGTTGCCTTGTATATGGTACCTGTCATTCTCAACAATGAAATGTAAAGTGTGTGGGCTCAAAATTAAATCTTGCAGCCTTTTCATTTTGTACATTGATCTTTTTGGCAATTAAATGTCCATGGGTGAAGATTATAGCTCAGGCACTCTTGAATCAAAACCAGCAGTTTAAAATTTGCGGTGACAGTAAATACTATGGAGAACTGCTTCAAATGTCATCTCACTGGGGTAGAGTGCTGAAAACCAAACCCTGCTATTCCCAGAATCATCATAAAAGTTAAAAGATGTTATTAATTTTTTCCCCCTAATGACCTGTCTTTTTAGACCCAGATTAATACAAAACACAGACCAGGTGTCTGTATTTAACAAAAACTAGGATTTATACAAATAGAGATTCTGACTGCAGATAAACAACTGTAAATTTCCGGCATAAATCTCTATTAGTTAAAACTTTAACCCCCTTAAAATTTCTCTATTCATATGCACACTTTTTTTTATGGATGGAGGGGGAAAAGCAGATGAATGGTTCGAATTTACAAGGTTCTTTGGTGACTATCCTTTTACTTGCCAGAACTGCTGTCGTTTAATTAATTTTTATTCACTTGTGGGATGTAGGTATCACTGGCTGGGCCAGCATTTACGGCCTGTCCCGAGTTGCCCTTGAGAAGGTGGTGATGAATTGCCTTGAACCACTGCAGTCTGTATGCTGTAGGTTTACCCACCGTGCCCTTGTGGAGGAAATTCCAGGTTGATTTTCACTTTGCAGAGGCAACAGGTATATTAACTGCAAAGTCTTTTAGCTACTGATTAAAAACCATAGCTTACAGCAGCTGGTGAAGGTAAATAAATTTGCTTTCTTCAGACTTTCGGTATTTGTTACAGTAGAGAGAGAGACAAGCCACTTCCATTTCCTGAGGTCCAAAGGCTTCTGGGTGATATTGTTCACACCCACAAGCTGTTCAGTTACCTAGAAGCCAATCATATAGTTGTTGGCAGGTGGATGGCCTTTGTCATCCACAGTTGATCACAACTCCACTAACCAATCAGCTATGTTGCCAATTGAAACTGTGTATATGTGCCTGGTGCTGCCCATCTTCAACCAGTCCACTCCACAACTTGAACAAAGCAGCAGTGCCAACACCGCTTTCAATGAATTTTAGTGACATGTTTCACAATCTTTAGTTTTAAAACCATAATTTTCCCATTTAGTCCCCAATCAAACATACAGAAACAGATGGTCTTTGTATGCCTCCATCTTTTTTTTAAAGCAGTGTTTTATCACAAGATGTGTGCCAAACAGCTAAACTCAAGACTTGCGTCTATCCATCTCTTCTCCCCTGTGGCTCTCCAGGAAAAAAAAAGCCTTTATAATTTTCTTAAACGTTTTTTTAGCTATTTTACTCGGGTAAATGCAATTCAATTGCAGCAACATAAATAATCTTGACCTGACTACTGTAAAGATCTCCTTGGGGGAAAAAAAATTATGTAAAGTAGCAAAGGGTACAAACAGTACAATGTATTGCTAAACACAAAGTAATACCGGTTAATAAGATCATTCCTTTTTATAAATGAACTAAATAGAACTTTAATCAAATGCTAATTTTTCTTTTTAATATAAAAGATTGGCCATGAAAGAGGTGCAAGAAAGGGTTTACATCGATAATACCAGAAATATAAAGAAAAGTTGAATGGAGATCTTTTTTTCTGAATAAACTTTAATAGGCCAAATAGATGCTTTTTTATATCCACCCTAACAAAAGCTTTCATAACGTCAGTGTATTCCAGTAACTGGGAATACAGTTGAGGCACAAGAGCAAAACTGGAGGCCATTGATGTAGAAAAGATGCCAACACATCAAACCAGGAATTCCGATCTTCTTTTATCCAGTGCTGAAATCGCAACTTGCTACCACAGCAAGTGGCTGAAGCAAATTATATAAATGCATTTGGGTGGAGAACTAGATGAGCATATAAGGACAAAGGCAAATGGGTCATGCTAACAGAATAAGGTGAGGAAGGGTTAATGGAGCTTAATATGCCAGCATTAAATGGTTGAGTTGAAAGGCCTGTTTTTGTGCTGTAATTTCATCCTCCTAGGCCTATCTAGCAGTGTTTGTATGCTGGAAACCAAAATGCTGAAAACTGTCCATCAGAAATAAATCACCTCCAGCTTCAAAGTGGGTTTCCTCCCATCTGATTATATTCAGTTTGAAAGCGAACATTTTTCAGACTCGTGAATTAATAGTAAGAATTTGTTTCCTTATTTGTCTTGACTGTAGCACATTTACATCCCTGAGTCAGACTTTTATAGGTTCAAAAACCTACTCCGGGTCTTGAACATGTTGACTTTGCAGTGACGGAATACTGCACTGTCTTGAGTTCTCACCTGCCCTCTTGAGTGGGTATAAAAGTTCCGTAGCTCATTCAAAGAATAAGTTCTCATATCCTTGATAATGTTCATTTCCTCCAGCATTAATGAAATAGATAATTTGGTTATTGCTGTGTGCAAACCTGCTCTGTCCCTACATTACAACAGTGACTATAAAAGATAACTTAAGAAGCAGACTGATCTTCCCCATTGTTGTCAATGCCTATTTTCTGCCTCTGACTCCATCCCTCTTTTCCCCTTGTTATGTTAATTTCTTTGCAAAGTACTTTTTAGATATGATTCTATATATGGACCACTATGTAAATGTTGATTGTAACGATGTAGATCATAGAGTAGTTACAGCACAGAATGAGGGCATTTGGCCCATTGGGTCTATGCTAATGTTCTGCAGAAGCATCTCTGCTCTTTTCCTTTCACATTGTAAATTCTTCAGATCATGATTAGATTAGATTACTCACAGTGTGGAAACAGGCCCTTCGGCCCAACAAGTCCACACCGCCCTGCCGAAGCGCAACCCACCCATACCCCTACATTTACCCCTTACCTAACACTACGGGCAATTTAGCATAGCCAATTCACCTGACCTGCACATCTTTGGACTGTGGGAGGAAACTGGAGCACCCGGAGGAAACCCACGCAGACACAGGGAGAATGTACAAACTCCACACAGTCAGTCGCCTGAGGTGGGAATTGAACCCTGGTCTCTGGCTCTGTGAGGCCCATGATCCTGTTGCCTTTTGAAAGTCACAAGTCTTTCAGGCACCACCATACTCAGGCAGTGCATTCCACATCCCAACAACCAGCTATAGCGTTTGTTCTTATGTCATATTTAATTCCACACTAATGTAGTAATAAGAAAACAAACTGAACTGGTGCTGGTACAAAAATCAATTACTGTAGATGCTGAAAATCTAAAATAAAATTGGAAAATTTGCAACATCCTGGCTGGCCTTCGAACCTGACAAATTTTGTTTCAAAGCACTCTAATCCCTAAAGGTTAATGAAACAAAACTTCAAATGATACCTCAACCTCAACTCTCCAAAATTCAATCCTTCAAGATATGATTCTCTTTTTATCCCTCACATTGGCTGATTTGATTAAGCTAGCTTCAATGTCTTTACTTGGGAAAGTATTCTGTTGATCCAAGCTGCAGGGATGACCAATTTAACTTTGCAGATGTTAGAAAAATTGCAAGGACAATTTAAAGTCTGTATCATATATCTTTAGTTCCTCTATATTTCAACAAAAGTACGATCTCATTGTAACATAAAACTGCCAACTGCATACGTCAGAATGATAATTTAATCATAAAGTTAATGTCTCATGCCCTCCACTCCATCTACAGACTTCTGCTCCCTGTCATTTGTTCCATTTTATTGCATTTCTATCTCCACTCAGTCCTGAAGAAATGTCATTTTGGACTAAATTTTCCCATTTGCAGTTGCTGTGAGTTCTATGCCATCCAAACCACCACAGTTTTCATAGAATCCCTACAGTATGGAAGCAGACCCTTCAGTCCAACAAGTCCACACTGACCCTCGGAAGAGTATCCCACCCAGACCATTTCCCTATTACTCTGCATTTACCTTTGACTAATGCATGTAACCTAAACATCCCTGAACACTGAGCGATTTAGCTTGGCCAATTCATCTAACCTGTACAAGTTTGGATTATTGGAGGAAACCGGAGTAGCCGGGGGAAACCCATGGACAAAGGAGAGAATGTGCAAACTTCAGACAGACAGTTGCCTGAGGCTGGAAGTGAACCCGGGTCCCTGGTGTTGTGAGCAACCGTTTCCCCATTGAATCTTCTGCTTTTTCAAATCTTAATTATGTGAGTGTGATGTTGGGCACGTTTGTTAGGGGCATCTCTGGACGAGCAAGTGAGAAGTGCTTGCCATCTCTGAATCTTCCAGCTTCTAAATCTATATTTAAAGCACAGTTGTCTACCACTTGACATGCAGCAAGCCAGGAACCAGCCCTAACACTGGGATGTTCAAACCTCATCACTGAGGAGGTGAAACTCTGTAACCATGTCCAGGTGGTGGTCAGAGTGCTGGAAAGAAGGTTTGGCTTTTTCTGTCAGACCCCCAAATGACACCACACCATCAGATCCTGCCCAGCTTGGAGACTAATTGCAGCCTGAGTCACTTCTGTGTGCCACGTGAAGCATAATGCTCAGCATGGCCACGAGAAGATCAACAAGCTTCAGTCAAGTGCCATCATCTCAGTGAAAGTGAGGACTTCAGATGTTGGAGATTAGAGTCAAGATTAAGGAAGCTGATGTCTGCCAGCCATTCCCCGAACCAGACTGTCCCTGCTTGGTTGTGGGCCTGCTATTTTTTCCCTGTGATGAGGCACAGCAGGTCAGGTAGCATCCAAGGAGCAGGAAAGTCCACGTTTCAGGCAAGAGCCCTTTATCAGCCCGAAACGTCGATTTTCCTGCTCCTTGGATGCTGCCTGACCTATTGTGCTTTTCCAGCACCAGTCTAATCTTGACTGCCATCATCTTCTGTCTACAGGCTCTCACACAAAGGGCCAGAGCTCACTCTACCTTTGCAACTTCAATGGGCTCTGGTTAGCACTGCTGCCTCACAGCACCTGAGACCCGCGTTCGATTCCCGCCTCAGACAACTGTCTGTGTGGAGTTTGCACATTTTCCCCCTATCTGCATGGGTTTCCTCTGGGTGCTCTGGTTTCCTCCCATAGTCCAAAAATGTACAGGTTAGGTGAATTGGCCATGCTAAATTGCCCGTAGTGTTAGGTGAAGGGGTAAATGTAGGGGAATGGGTCTGGGTGGGTTGCTCTTTGGAGGGTCGGTGTGGACTTGGGTGGAAGGGCCTGTTTCCACACTGTAAGTAATCTAATCTAATCTAATCTAATCTCACCAAGACTGATGGCCTCTAATCCTCACTATTAAATGCTCATGTCTATTGACATGCTGTCACACCCACTTCTCCTTCCCAGACCCTGACCCTTCCCATTCTTCCTGCTTCTATTCACTCATGGGGGACACCTCAGCACCTCTCCTGCTCATTCATGACTAATAGTCACTCTTACCATCCACTTCTATCCTGCTCAAACCCTCACTATATCTCATCACAGGGAAAAACATAGCAGGCCCACAACCAGGCAGGGAGAGGCTAGGAAGGGGGGATGGGTGACAGACAGCAGCTTCCTTAATCCCTATGAGGGGAAAATGGCCAGAGAAAAGCATGATCACTTATGGCATGGAGAGCAATCCAGTTAGTTCCATTGTTCTGTGCTGCCCACCCATTGCCACCAGCACAAGCTTTCATCCATTTTCTCTGACTAATTCTCTCTCCTCTAATGGTAGTGGTCTCTGAAAGAAAGAGGCCAGTGCCAAAGACCCTCGCCCTCACTTCTGAGGTGGAATGATGTGGAGGTGCCCATGTTCGATTGAGGTGGACAAAGTTAAAAATCACACAACACCACGTTATATTCTAAAGTTCAAACTTTCAGAGCGCTGCTCCTTTGTCAGGTAGCTAGTGGGGCAGGATCATAGAACACAATTTATAGTAAAAGATCATAGTGTCGTGTGATGCGATGTATTGAACAAACCTAGATTGCTGTTAAGTCTTTAATCACTTAGAATGGTGATACAAGTCTCAACTGATTGATATGTAGATCCCAGAATGTCTTTCAAATCACAGCCCCAAGATAACCTAAATCAACAAAGCCAATCACAAAACAGGCTTCTCGAGTCATGACTGCACCCAGATGTATTGGGAAAGACAGCAAGAACAAAACATTCTGAGAGCACATTAGTGTATGGGTGAAACCTCATAGTAAATCATCTTTCGCCCTTTATATATTTTCCCTTGTAATACCACAATGTCTGCTGTGGCATCACATTTGTTGTTCGAACCTGGATAAGTTACGCCCATGTGAGAGATGAGCAGCCTCTTCTGACATCCCAAGTTGAAAGAAGTTGTAATGGTCAGACATTGCTCATCTCCCACCAGCAACTCACTAATTGAATGCAAGTAGCCTCAGAAATCAAGGATCCTTAAACCAAGATATTGATGACTTCAGCCAAGGCATTGCATCTTAATGTGGATAACGCTCAAACTAAAAGCAATGTGCAGGGATTGTGTTAGGGCATGGCTTGCACACATCATTCCATAGTCACACCGATCTTGTCAATGACAGTATGGGATCACTGATGCTTCTATGGGTCTCTGTCCACATCAGCTTTTCAAGGGAGTGCACTGACATGAGGCTGGGAGATATTGATGTTCAGATGTCCCATAGTCCTCATTGTGCAGTGATCTGCAGAACAAAGCTACACAAAGCACTGCCTCTCACAGGGTAAATACTATCATACAGGATGTTCAACATTTCAAGGCAATCTAGGTCTAAGTGCACTCATTGATAATGGAGTGTGTCAAAAAGAACTTCCTAACTATTGTGTTAACCCATTTGCTCTCATGTGGAACAACACTACACATCATTTGAATGTCTTATCCTTACAGTTGCCTTAAGAGCTACCTGATAAGAGTGCCATGTACTGTTATTGTTCTGTCTTAGTGCTGCTTTCTCCCTAACGTAAGTAATAGGTAGATACATTAAAGTAGGAACACTCAAAGGTATCATGCATGCAATCAGATGGGTAAAGAGACATTTGTTCAGCAAACAGAAGGTTAAAGACTGCAAACATAAGAAGGTCCATATGTCCTTTGTACAAAGCATGAGCTGCTTGCCAGATGAGCAGCAGAATCACAAACACAGTCTGACCCAGCTCATGCCAGAAATAGGTAATTATTGGGTTGTCTCTGGCCTCTCAAGCTCTGCAATGCATTGCCCTGCCCTGTTCTCTTCGACTTCTCTCCAAGTTAATGTCCTGATTCTCAATCTCACCTTCATCCTCAGAAGATTGCTGTTGATTCCCAAATTCATCCAACATCCAGAACATTCCCCATTTGTCAGTTCCAGTTGTGAAGAGCAAAACATGTGTTATGACATGGGATAAACTCTCATGCTCAATTTAAAACCAGCGACACAGACAAGGTTTATGCCATGCAGTAATCTGTGAAAATTTGATAGGCCAAGAACTAATTAAAGTAAAAATTGACAATATATTTCGTAAAGCATAACAGAGAATAATTAACTAGCAATTATTTACAACTCTTTCCTCTAACCTATCTTTTACCTTCCCTTCTATATTACTAATCTGATAAAATTTCCGAATATGATTTACAAATCAAAACTTCTAATCTCAAAACCAGGCAGCTTTTGTTTTCTCTGAATTCAGGTTTTCTTCACCTTAGGGATTTTGCTTCACGGTTACTGATCAATGAAGGTACCTTTTAAGAGAGCTATTTTTCAGACAGTCTTTCCATGCTGGTAACTTGGCAGTTCTCCTCCTAACTGTTAAATTTTCCCTTGTCTTCTACCCCCCACCCAAATATCAGACTGTGTCATTGGCTTTTAAGATTGTCAATATACTAAATTCAAAGTGGATTGAAGTTTGGTATTTTTCAGGGTATAATTTAAACTAATTGGCTTAATTCAAATCTGTATTGTCGTTTCCAGGCAACCAGCTAGTTTTGTTTTTGACCAAGTGTTACATTGTTATTTTATGGAGAACACTTAGTGCTGGTAGGTAGCTCTACCAGCTTTTAACTCTCTGAAAGTTCACATCTTCATAATACTTCCCCCTTCAGAAAAAATGAGCCATCATAATGAAAAGGGTTCATTTCTTTTCTCTACTTTTTAAACACTTTACTCTAACATACAGATAACTTTAATATAAGTTCACCTTAACTTCTTTCCATATACCTATATAGATATAACATTAAGTAAAGACAAATCTCATCTAAACTCTCTGAGTTAAATCTGCAATAACGCATCTGCGATTACATTCTGCTGACCTGCAACATGTGTGATTTTTAAATTAAAAGTCTGTAACATAAGACTCCAACGAAATAGTCCCATATTCTTGTCTTTAAAGTGTTTTAAGAATGTAAGCGGATTGTGATCCACGTATACAACCGTCTGACACATTGTACGTGATATATGCATTAAAATGTTGTAAGGCCAGCACCAAACTCAATCGTTCCTTTTCGATTGTGGAGGATTTCCTCTTGTGGATGTTGATCTTGTTCGAAAAGTAACCAACTGGCAGTTCAATCCCATCCTCATCTTCCTGTAGGAGTACAGCTCCAACTCCTATGTCACTAGGATAGATGGCAACTTTAAAAGGTGTAGCTAAAACTGGTTTGGTGGTTAATATTGACTTCAAATGGTCAAATGCCTCCTGGCATTGTTCTGTCCACCAAAACTTTGTGTTCTTCTTCAGCAAATCACTTACCGATGCCACTACACTGCTAAAGTTTGGAACAAACCTCCGATAGAATCCACTGAGTCCTAAGAATCGAAGCACCTCTTTTTTCGAAGTTGGTCATGGAAATTCCTTGAACATCACCTCTGCTTTCACAAATTCTGTTTTATTTAGGTTTATCACTAGTTTTGCTTCTCATAGTCATTCAAAGAGCTCTGCCAAATGTACCCTGTGATCTTTCCAGGACGTACTAAAGATCACTATATTGTCCAAATAGACTGCTCCGTTTTTTAACCCAGCTACAACTCTGTTCGCGAGTCTTCGGAATGTGGCGGGTGCATTCTTCATTCCAAAGGGCATCACTTTAAACTGATATAGCCCATTTGTGGTTACAAACGCAGAAATTTGTTTCACCGACTCTGATAAAGGTAACTGCCAGTAACCACGCAGTAAGTCCAACTTGGTGATGTAACTGGCTTGTCCGACTTTCTTGATACAGTCCTCCAATCTAGGAATTGGATATGAGTCCGATTTTATAACGGCATTGACCTTCCGACAATCCATGCAGAATCATTGAGTCCTGTCCGGTTTGGGAACTAAGACGATCGGCAAATTCCACTCGCTCTGGCTTGGTTCGATGATGTCCTCATCGATCCTGGCCTCCACCTCCATCTGGACCTGTCTGGCTTTGAAATGATTAAAGCTGTTGCTTTATCAGAGCAGTATTCCTACGTCTACTTCGTGTATAATAGCATTAATCCTTCCCATCTGATTCTTACATATGTCCTTATACTGCTGTAACAAATCTTTCAACTGTGTTCTATTCTCCTGAGACAGATAGATTACTAACCTATCCAACTCCTCAAGGACTTCTTCATTTTTAAATCTATGTTGAGGCACATCAAAATCCACATCATCTGAATTTGATTCCTCACTCTGCAGGGCAGTAGCTAACACTTGTTTCTCTAGTTTTCTCTCTCTCTCGTATAATACACTTTCAACATGACATAACCGATACCTTTTCCCTCTATCTGGCATCTTTACCAGATAGTTTACCTGACTCAACGTTTTCTCAATTTGATAGAGACTACTAAACCTGGTTTTGAAGGAATCTCCTATTACTGGTAACACATTATCCCCTCGGGAAAATGTCTGGGTCTCAGAGCTGTTAACAGCCACCTGCTTCATTCTACACTGTGCCCTCTTTAGGTGCTGTTTAGCTAACTCACCTACTCTATTTAATCTTGCCCTGACCTCCGATACATAATCTAAGTGTGAGATCCCTGACTTTGGTCCTGTCAATTTTTCTTTAATTAATTTCAAAGGGCCTCTCACTTCATGACTGAATATTAACTCAAAGGGAGTGAACTGAGTAGATTCATTTCGGGCATCTCTAATGGCAAACAATATCTTTATCCCAATCATTCGGGTAGTTCTGAATATTGCTCTCAACATGGTCTTCAAGGTCTGATGCTGCCTTTCTAAAGCTCCCTGGGATTCAGGATGACACGCACTGGATTTAATGTGCTATATACCTAAGCTATCCACAACTTCCTTAAACAGCCTTGAAGTAAAATTTGACTCTTGGTTTGACTGAGTCTCTCTGGATAGTCCATACCGTGTGAAGAAAGTTACTAACTCCTCGACCACCTTTTTTGCCTTGATACTCCATAATGGAATTGCCTTCGGAAATCTGGGAGACACATCCATTATGGTTAACAAGTACTGGCTCCCACTTTTAGCTCTCGGGAGGGGACCTACACAATCAATTATAACCCACGTGAAAGGTTCTTTAATTGTTGGAATTGGCAACAAAGATGCTGGCTTTATTACTGCCTGTGGCTGACCTACCATTTGGCAGGCATGACATGTACGGCAAAAGGTAACCACATTCTTCTGCATTCCAGGCCAATAAAAATGTTTATATACCTCAGCCTGAGTCTATCAAATGCCTAGTTGACCTCCTACAGGTAGTTCATGTGCTACCTGTAACACTTCCTGTCTGTATGCTACTGGCAATACAATCTGGTGCACTTCTGTCCATTTCTCCTCTGCACTAACCTGCCATGGTCTCCATTTCCGCTTTAGGATTCTATCTCTCAGATAATAACCCTCCGGAATATTCTCTGCTTCCTTTTCAGAGTATGCATCCACATATGACTTTTATCAGCTTGCCTTGCTATTGCAAGTCTCTTAGCTTTTCAGAAGTAAACCCTTCTGTCTGACTCTCTGCCTGTTGTCACAAAGCTAGTCCCTTTTTTTCTAAAAGCTGTTCCTTGCCTCAAGGAGACTCTGTCCTTGATTTTTTTTTCAGAGGGGCAATAAACTGGGCCAGGATCCAATCAGTCTGGTTTGGTTCAGAGATGAAAAGGTTTTTGAGAGGCCTTTTGTTTATATGTAAACAGATAAGACTTCAGGCCAAAGTGGTCATGTTTTAGAAGTGACCTGTATAATGAGAGGGGAGTGGTCAGCTCTCTAGCTGAGCAGTTTTAGTTTAGTCTGACCTGGTGAGAAGTTCAACAGGGAACTGTGTGGAAACTGTCTCTCTCACTCTCTCTCTCTCTCTGCCCTTCAACTTCAACCTGTAAGCATGTGTTCCATTTATACTGGGTTTTAAAGGGAGTTTGCTGATTGGGACTGTTGTATGTATTCGAAACAGCATTTTTAAGTCTAGTTTGGATAGACTGAGTTCTTTATTCTGTTCTTTGTGTTTCATTGTATTATTTTGTGAATAATTTTTGGCTGTTTTAAAATCTAGTAGTCACCCTAGCTATCTTACTCCGGGTAATTTTCACTGTACACTTACCGAAACAAATTGCAAAATTATGGTCTGAGGCTGCCTGCTTAAGAATGTTTTGAATGGTCTGGTCTAGTCCATAATGCTGTTCAGGGTTTTCCTGCACCATTACGTCAAAAAAGGTATCCGCTAACTGAACCTCAACTCCTTCAGCTTTCTCTTTACTTTTCACTTTGTGCTGTGACTTATGATAGTAGGATCTAGTTACCACACAGTCTGGGAGAATACCAGGATATTTCTGTTTCAACTCCTCAGTTTATTGGTCTTCCTTGGGCTTCTCCATAATAAGGGGTGTTACTATCACCTTGGATCCTGCCAAATCATTTCCAAGAACAAACTGAATTCTTGAAACTGACACTCTGACAATCACTCTCACTGTAACTTTCCCAGTCTTAAGTTAGCACTCCAACCTGATCTTACATGGGACATACTAAATTTATGTCCATTTATCCCACAAATTTCCACTGTCTCAGGTAACAGATCAGAAAAAGTACATATTCGCTCATCTCTTACTATCAGCAACTGGTTAGATCCTATATCTCTCAAAATTATAACTTCCTGTCCTTCATCCCTTGTTCCTTCTGAGTAAACTTCACCTACAGAGGTGAATTCTTTATAGAGATCAGGTACAGCCGAGGCTGTACACTCTCCTGCAGTTCCCCGGCTCTTCCTGGGGTCTCTCCTTTACTACCTTCACTAATGCCACTAGCTTAGCTTCTTTTACCACATCTTTACACACAGAGCCTTTCTTTAAAGACCAGCGCTGTGACTTTACATGTCCCACTTTATCACAGTGGAAACACCGGAGGCCTTTCACCTCCTTTCCAACCTCTTGGGCTTCTTTTTTATCCTGTGGTAAAATCTTACTAGTGCTCTCTACTCTGTGTTTCGTAGTGTAAGATCTCCCCTTCTCCCAACTTCTATCCCTCACAGGACAAAATTCTGGCTGGAAGCTTGTCTTATGCATCAACACATACTCATCTGCTAATTCTGCTGCCCTTTGTTCAAATAGCACAGAGCCATATAAAGCCTACTCTGTATTTAGCTAATAATCAGCATTCTTAAAGTGGAATCTTCCCTTGTTTCTTTCTCCAATTATCTGTGATTCTGGAATTGCCTTTCAGTAATCTCCAAACTGCACTGAAGGGTCTTTCAAAAACATATCAATGACACCTGTACCTTTACGGGGCATATGTGAACTAGAGACTACTGTTGGAACTCTCTATACTCTGAATATTGCAATGTAGCCGCAGAATGCTGGCTTTCTACGGAAAAAAATGATCAAGGAGATAAGGATTTGTTACATGGACCACCGATAAACACAGAAAGCAGGAGCAGGAGTAAGCCATTCAGCCCTTTTAGACTACTCCACCATTCCCTATGATCGTGGCTGATCAACCAACCCAGTACCCAGCTCCTGTTTTCTCCCCATATTCTTTGATCTCTTGAGACCTAAGTATTATATCTAACTCCTTCATGGAAACATTCAATGTTTTGGCCTCAACCACTTTCAATGGCTGAGAATTTCACAGGCTCACCACTGCCTGAGTGAAAAAATTTCTCCTCCACTTAATCCTAAATGGCCTATCCTGTATCCTGTGAACCCTGTTCTGAACTCCCTGTTATCTTGTCCTGTAAAACCTTTCCTTAATTCAATGAGATCTTGATCTGTGATTGACTCTGTTTTCTGAATCAGGAGACTGTCGAGGATAGGCTGAGTGCGTGGAACTTGATTGCGATTGCGATCTCTTCATGCTGAAAGATTTAAAACCAAAATTGGAAGTCACATGAGAAAAATAATGTATACAAGTTCCAATCAAAAATAGTTCTAAGTGTAGTCCCTGTGTACAACCTAACTTGATCAGATTTGAGACAAACACAGAGAATACTAGAGAAACTCAGCAGGTCTGGCAGAATCTGTGGAGAAAGACAGGATTAAATCTTCGAGTCTGGTATGACTGTTTAGGACTGCTTTCATGAGTAGAATTCAGTTGGTACAAGCACACCTCTTTGGGAATTGCTTATAACTGATCTGCATCTGAGGGAATATCAAGGTGGATCCAAACTTTGTAATTAATCTATTCATTCATATTGAAATACTACTGTCCCAAACAGCAGATATTTTGAATGCTACTTTTTGCAATGATATTTATTCTGCACAGTTAGCATGGAAAACCAGCCCAAGGTACTTCATACAGACATAGTCAGAAGTAAGTGAACACCAAGTCAAAGTAGGAGATTTTGGAAGTGATCATCAATAGCTTGCTAATAGTGACTGGTCTTAACAAGGGGCTGAACCTTGAGGACTTCAGCAGGGAATTGTACAGCATGTCGTCTAGGATAGAGAGAAGGACAGAAGGAAGTGTACAAATGTTTCTCATAATTTGACAAGAAACTGCAAGACTTTTATAACGTTATTTTCTAAAATTGAGCTTATTTATCCACATTTAAAAAATCTAACTCAGCCAAGTATCTCTCTGATGTCAATGAAACAATGAAAGGAATTATCAATAGTGCCATAAAAAACTACATCTCATTGCCTAGATAGGGGCATAGATAGGGTGAATAGACAAGGTTTTTTCCCCAGAGTAGGGGGTCCAAAACCAGAGGGCATAGTTTAATGTGATGGGAAAGATTTAAAAGGGACCTAAGGGGCAACTTTTTCACGCAGAGGGTGGTGCACATGGAATGAGCTGTTGGAGGACGTGATGGAGGCTGGTACAATTACAACATTTAAAAGACACCTGGATGGGTATATGAATAGGAAGGGTTTGGATGGGTATATGAATAGGAAGGGTTTAGAGGGATATAGGCGAAATGCTGGCAAATTGGACTAGATTAAGTTAAGATATCTGGCTGGCACGGACAAATTGGACTGAAGATTCTGTTTCTGTGCTGTACAGCTCAAGACTCTACGACTCCAAATAAAATTCAACTTTACAGACTTGCTTGTTAAGTGCTGAGCCATGGGCCTGGAGCAGCAGGCCATTAGTCCCCTCGCTGTGCTGCTGGAACAGAAGTTACCATTCCACTGCCGCCATCATGAGTCCTTTTTGGATCTCACCAATGCAGCTGCCACCTATGTTGCCAGGTCCCACACCGGCCCAAAGCAGGCCCACCTCGCCAATGTAGCTGCCACTGATGCTGCTAGGTCTCATATTGGGCCCAAACCCACCTTCACGCCGCCTCCATAAGTCTGTGCTGGATGCAGTTGCCAAGAGGATCCCAAACTCGTTTGTGCTCTAGCAACCATACGTCGGCACTGGGCCTACCTCGTCGATACAAAAGCCTTCGGGAACCCAAACTCACCTGTGATACCTCTGCCACCTTGCCGCTGCCACCAGTGCTGTCACCGTCATCGAGTTCTTTGCAAGAGGTAAGTAAAAAGAAAAGAAAAAAATAAAGAAGAAAGAAAAAAAATCGACGGAGTGGACAAGCTCTACTCTGCGACCATCTGCCACCAAGTGACTAATTTAAAACATCGCCTAATATCTAGGTAAATACACAACTGACCACACCTTCCTCCATTCAACCCCAACTATCCATTCACATATTTACTCATATTTACACTGGTTTTAAACTTATCATACAACAGTTTGTGCAATACAAATGGAACACATTGTCTGATTGTTGTGGAAACCAATTCAGAAGAGTTCACAATCCGACAATCATTGTTGCTGCTCAGAAAACCTGAGCTATTAACTTAGTAATGACTTAACAACATCTTTCCATAGATGTTGCCTGCCCAACTGATTAATTTATAGATCACTCCTGCCCCTTAAAAATGAATTTTACCCTAATGTAGACATTCTTGGTTTTAAAGTAGGACAAATATTAACACAGTTATCTAAATGAAAAATGCATTTGTAATGAGATAGAAAAAACATGTTGCAAATAGATTTATGGTTTACTGTAATGGTCAATGAAGAGATAGGTTGCAAAGTGGGTGACAACATTTGAAAAATCTGTTGCAGGAAACATATTTCAGAAAACAGGCAGAATGGAAAAGCAATGACAGATGGCATAAGAAAGTCAGGAAGCAAAAGTGTGTGTATTGGCCATCACTAAGTAGGTGCTGGGGAAGCTGAAATTTCTGAATGTATGTAAATCACCCAGACAGGATGGACAATACCTGAGGTTTCTGAAGGAGATAGCAAAGAAGATTATGGAGGCATTGGTGATTTTTCAGAAATCACTGGAATTAGGGATCCCAGAGGATTAGAAAATGGCTAACATAATCCCCATGTTTAAGAAGGGAAGGAGGTAGAAGAAGGGAAATGATAGGTCAGTTAGTGTGGCCTTGGTCATTGGTAAGATTTTAGAGTCCATTTTTAAAGATGAAATAGTGGAGTATTTGGAAGAGCCCGGTAGAACAAGGCTGGGTCAGCATGGCCTTTGTCACAGAGAGAAGGGCAGGTCATGCCTGACAAATCTGTTAGAATTCTTTGAAGACCTATTGAGTAATTTAGATAAAAGAGAGCCAGTGGACATGATCTATTTGGATTTCCAGAAGGCCTTTGACAAGATACTGCGCAGGAGGCTGCTCAGTAAGTGCCCATGGTATTAAGGGCAAAGTAATAGGATGGACAGAGGATTGGCTGACTGGCAGAAGGCAGAGATTGGGGATAACAATGTATTTTTCAGGATGGCAGCTGGAGACGAGTGGAGTTCAGCAGGAATCAGTGTTGGGATTACAACTCTTCACATTATACATTAACGAACTGGATGAAGGACCTGAGTATAATGTTGCTAAGTTTATGGTTGACTGAAAGATAGTAGGAGGGACATGTAGTGAAGAGGAAGCAGAGAGGCTGCAGAAGGACTCGGACGGGTTCAGAGAGTGAGCATTAGAAGTGGCAGATGGAATACAATGTGGGAAAGTGAAAGGTTATACACTTTGTAGGAAGAATAGAGGGATAGACTATTTTCTTAATGGATAAAAGCTTTAGAAATTTGAAGTATAAAGAGTCATAGAATCCATACAGTGTAGAAGCAGACCATTCATCCCATTGAGTCCACATCGACTCTCAAAAGAGCATCCCACTCAGTCTCACCCCTATAACCCTATATTTCCCATGGATAATCCACCTAACCTGCACATCTTTGGACTGTGGAGGACACTGAAGCACCTGGAGGAAAATCACACATACACAGGGAGAATGCACAAATGGCCTGTGGACGGAATTGAACCCAGGTCCCTGGCTCTGTAAGGTAGTCATGCTAGCCATTTGAGCCACCATGCTGCCCCTAAAGGACATGGGAGTCCCTGTTCAAGGTTCTTTTAAGGTTAACATGCAGGATCAAATGTCAATTAGGAAGGCAAATGCAATGATTGCATTCATTTCAAGAGGGAGAAAGTGAGGATTGCAGATGCTTGTGATCAGAGTCGAGTGTGGTGCTGGAAAAACACAGCAGGTCAGGCAGTATCCGAGGAGCAGGAGAGTCGATGTTTCGGGCATAAGCCCTTCATCAAGATTCCTGATGAAGGGCTTATGGCTGAAACATTGATTCTCCTACCCCTCGGATGCTGCCTGACCTGCTGTGTTTTTCCAGCACCATACTCTCGATTCATTTCAAGAGGGCCAGAATGCAAAAGCAGAGATGTATTGCTGAGGCTTTATGAGGCTTTGGTCAGCATTTGGAATATTGTGAGCAGCTTTGGGCTCAATATCTAAGGAAAGGATGTGTTGACATTGGCGAGGGTTCAGAGGACACTTATAAGAATGATCCTGGGGATGAAGGGCTTGACATTTGTGGAGTGATTGAGGATTCTGGGTCAACATTTGATAGTTTCAAAGGATGAGGAGCTGTCTCATTGAAATTGACAGAATACTGAGAGGCCTGGATATAATGGACATGGAGAAGATGTGAGTTTGTATGGATAATGGTGGCCAGCTTATCCCCAGAAATGGAAACAGAAATGTTGAGGAAGGGGAGGAGTCAGAGATGGACTAGGAGAAGTAACACCAGGGTGGAAATTGGAAATGAAATGGACATGTTTTTCCAAAATTCCAAATGAGATAGGGTGGCAACAATTATGTAATCAATAAAAGAATGATGGGAGGGACCTGAGTAGGACTGCAACAAGGAATGTTCCAAGTACCCCACAAAGAGACAGACAAAACTGGGATCGATACAAGTACCATGGCCATATCTTTGACACAAAGGGAGTGAGAGGTGTTAAAGGAGAAGTTGTTCAAAGTGAGTTTGAGCTCAGCCAGGCAGAGGAGGGTGGTGGTGGATGTTTCAAGCCTTTTTCCCCAGGAAGAAATGGATAGCCCTAAGACCATCTTGATGGGATGGACTTGTTTTATTCACTTGTGGAACATGGGCATCACTGGCTGGCCAACTCTTATTGCCCAACCCGAGCTACCCTTGAGAAGATGTCTTCTTGAACTATTGCAGTCTACATGCTATAGTTGACCCACAATGGCCTTAGGGAGGGAATTCTAGGATTTTGACAAAGAGACTGGTTAGCAAGGTTAGATCACATGGAATACAGGGAGAATAGCCATTTGGACATAGAACTGGCTCAAAGGTAGAAGACAGGGTGGTGTTGGAGAGTTGCTTTTCAGACTGGAGGCGTGTGACAGTGGTGTGCTACAAGGATTGGTGCTGCGTCCAATGCTTTTCATCATTTATATAAATGATTTGGATGTGAACATAGGAGGTATAGTAAATAAGTTTGCAAATGACACCAAAATTGGAGGTATAGTGGACAGCGAAGAAGGTTACCACCAACGGGATTTTGATCAGATGAGCCAATGGGCTGAGGAGTAGCAGATGGACTTTAATTTAGATAAATGTGAGGTGCTGCATTTTGGAAAGACAAATCAGAGCAGGACTTACACAATTAATGGTAAGGTCCTGCTGAGTGTTGCTGAATAAAGAGACCTTGGAGTGCAGGTTCATAGTTCCTTGAAAGTGGAGTCGCAGGTAGATAGGATAATGAAAAAGGCTTTTGATATGTTTACTTTTATTGGTCAGTGCATTGAGTATAGGAGTTGAGATGTCATGTTGCGGCTGTACATGGTTTGGCCACTTTTGGAATATTGTGTGCAATTCTGGTCTCCCTCCTATAGTAAGAATGTTGTGAAACCTGAAAGGGTTCAGAAAAGATTTACATGGATGTTGCCAGGTTTGGAAAGATTTGAGCTACAGGGAGAGGCTGAATAGGCCAGGGCTGTTTTATCTGGAGCGTTGGAGGCTGAGTGGTGACCCTATTGAGGTTTATAAAATCATGAAGGGTATGGATGGGGTACATAGACAAGGACTTTTCCCTGAGTGGGGGAGTCCAGAACTAGAAGGCATAGATTTAGGATGAGAGTGGAAAGATTTAAAAAGGACCTAAGGGGCAACCTTTTCATGCAGAGGGCGGTGCGTGTATGGAATGAGCTGCTAGAGTAAATGGTGAAGGCTGGTACAATTGCAACATTTAAAAGGCATCTGGATAGGTATAAGAATAGGAAAGGTTTAGAGAGAAATGGACTAATGGGACTAGATTAATTTAGGATATCTGGTCAGCATGGTTGAGTTGGACTGAAGGGTATGTTTCCATGATGTACGTTTCTATGACTCTATGACAGTGAAGGAATGGCAAATTATTTCCAAATCAGAATGGTAAATGGCTTGGTGGGGAACTTGCAGGTGATGGTGTCCTTCTAGATGGAGTAGTTGTGTGTATGGAAGATGCTATCTTGTATAACATACTGCTGTTACTAAATGTTAGTGGTGGAGGAATTGGAGATGGTCATTACCTGGCATTTATGTGGCACTGTTACTTGCACTTGTCAGCCCATGCCTGGATATTGTTCAGAACTTGTTGCACTTGAACATGGACTGCTTCTGTATCTGAAGAATCACGAATGGTGCTGAACATTGTGGAATCAACGAACATCCCCATTCTGATCTTATGGAGGGAAGGTCAATTATGAAGCAGCTGAAGATGTTTGGGCCTAGGACACTTCCCTGAGGAACTCCTGTAGAGATATCCTGGAGCTGAGATGACTGACTTTCAACAACCACAAGCATCTTTCTTTATGTCAGTTAGGATTCCAACCAGTGGAGAGTTCGCCACCCCCGATCCGTGTCCATGGTGAAAAGGAGACAGCTGGTGGCTGCAAACTGGAACTTCTGAAATGGATCTAAAGTGTTAGAAGAATATCATATTTAAGTAGGAATGGAATGGACAGGGTGGGGGTGGCAGAGGGGAGATGCAATGGAGTCAAAGTTGGAAGAGATCAGTTCCGTGCGGCAATAACAGGCAGAAATAATGGGTCTGTCCAGCCAGTCCTATTTGTGGATTTTGGGAAGAAGGTAAGAAACAGGCTATATAGGATTGGTGGACCTTGAACTTGGAGGCTGTGGGGTGGAGGTGGAGAACCTCAGAGTTTGATGTTCAGCCTTCACAATGTAGAGAACAGCACACCAGACAACACCATCCTTGTCAGCAGGCTTGATTACCAAGTTAGGATTGGACCTGAGAGCATAGAGTGCAGTCAGTTTAAAGGGGGATAGGTTTGAATGAGTGAGTGGGACAGTGAAATTAAGGCAAACAATGTCATATTGGTGGTGCAGGTAAAAGACCAAAAGGTGAGGTCCAGCTGGAGAGAAGCACTGGAGACAGTGAAGGGATTGTTCAGAGAGGGGAGGACTCTTGTCCAAAGAAATGAGCATGGACGCAAAAGCGATGGAAGAAGAGTTCAACATCATGTCTTGTCCGAAATTCATTGAAGTGGGGACGCAGAGGGATAAAAATAAGACCTTTATTGAGTACAGAATGTTCAGCATCAGAGGGTTGAAGGTCAGAAGGCAGTTTTTTTTAAACTGAGGAATTTTTTAGGGCCTGGTCAATCATATGAAGGTTTAGTGCTGGAATATACATTTAAAATAGTGAATTTATAAGAAGACAAAGGCAGAAATCTGCCAAAATGGAGGATATTTCTCATTCCTGAGCAATGCGAGAGTTGACAACTATATCCAGTTTTAAAATGACTAGTTATGAAAGTGTGTTAATACCATATTTGGTTACATTGATGCTCTTAAAATTGTATCTATGTTTGAAAGATTAATTAAACTTCAATAGTAATTGCATTGAGTATCTACTTCTAATTAATTCTAGGAATTAATGCTGTAGCACATGACATATTGCAATGAAACAATTAAAATGTTTGAAGTTGAAACTTCAATTCGGAAAACAAAACAATGTGCAAACTCCACATCTCTTTCTTAATGATTGTTTAGGTTTAACCAATTATGCTAAATTGTACACCTCAGTTTACCACTAAATTTGGCTACTTTGATCAAGTCTCAGCCTCTTCCAACCTCAATCCCAAAATGCTGAAATACTTATGCACCCCATCATTACCTCCAGATTCCCCATTTTGAAATCCCTTGCAAATTCAATACTATATAACTCCATGACTTTATAACCAGGCCAGCACCATCCTATTTTATCGTATGATGTGGAGGTACTGGTGTTGGGCTGGGATGGACAAAGTTAAAAATCACACAACACCAGCTTATAGTCCAACAGCTCTATTTGGAAGTACAAGCTTTCTGGATGCTGTTTCTTCGTTGGGTGGCTGACGAAAGAACAGCGCTCCGAAAACTTGCATTTCCAAATAAACCTGTTGGACTATAACCTGGTGTTGTGTGATTTTTAACTTTATTTTATCCTAAATCTCGTTAACGAACAACCTTGTTCTTATTTGACTTCCGAACTATTAGCATACGGACATCTAATTTCCTATTCACAAGTTCTATGTGTTTTTCCCCATTCCTACCTCGTCAGCCTCATCTTGTCTCAATGCCTTCCAGTTTTTAACTCTATTCAAACATAAGCGGTCTTCTCCCCACCCTTACCTCCACTCCAAAATGGGAAGCATTCACATCTGCAAAAACTGTTGAGATAATAAATTTCATCTACAGAAGTCTATCCCTCATATTGAAATTATGAACTAGAGACTAATCCATGAAGGTCAGCTCAGATTCTTATCCAAGAAAGCACCACCAATGCCGTTTTGTTTACACAAAAAGAGAGAAAAGTTTTATATAGGCCCATACAAGACCATAATGATCAATATAGAGGAGGCTTATGATGGCATTAGATTAGATTACTTACAGTGTGGAAACAAGCCCTTTGGCCCAACAAGTCAACACCGACCCTCTGAACAGCAACTTACCCAGACCCATTCCCCTACATTTACCCCTTCACCTAACACTACAGGCAATGTAGCATGAAAAATGTGTTGCTGGAAAAGTGCAGCAGGTCAGGCACCATCCAAGGAGCAGGAGAATCGACATTTCGGGCATAAGCACTTCTTCAGGAATGAGGAAGGTGTGCCAAGCAGGCTAAGATAAAAGGTAGGGAGGAGGGACTTGGGGGAGGGGCGCTGGGAATGCGATAGGTGGAAGGAGATTAAGGTGAGGGTGATAGGCTGGAGAGGGGTGGGGATGGAGAGGTCGGGAAGAAAATTGGAGGTCAAGAAAGCAGTGCTGAGTCCGAGGGTTGGGACTGAGATAAGGTGGGGGGAGGGGAAATTAGGAAGCTGGAGAAATCTGCATTCATCCCTTGTGGTTAGAGGGTTCCTAGGTGGAAGATGAGGTGCTCTTCCTCCAGGCATCGTGTTGCCATGGTGTGGCGATGGAGGAGGCCAAGGACCTGCATGTCCTTGGCGGAGTGGAGGGGGAGTTAAAGTGTTCGGCCACGGGGCGGTTGGGTTAGTTGGTGTGGGTGTCCCAGAGGTGTTCTCTGAAATATTCCGCAAGTAGGCTGCCTGTCTCCCCAATGTAGAGGAGGCCACATCGGGTGCAGCGGATGCAGTAAATGTGTGTGGAAGTGCAGGTGAATTTCTGACGGATATGGAAGGATCCCTTGGGGCCTTGGAGGGAAGTGAGGGGGGAGGTGTGGGCGCAAGTTTTGCATTTCTTGCGGTTGCAGGGGAAGGTGCCGGGAGTGGAGGTTGGGTTGGTGGGGGGTGTGGACCTGACAAGGGAGTCGCGGAGGGAGTGGTCTTTCCCTAACGTTGATAGGGGAGGGGAGGGAAATATATCCTTGGTGGTGGGGTCTGTTTGGATTTTAAAAACATGATTAGGCAATTTAGCACGGCCAATTCAACTAACCTGCACATTTTTGGACTGTGCAATGTGCAAACTCCACACAGACAGTTGCTTGAGGCAGGAATTGAACCCTGGTCTCTGGTGCTGTGAGGCAGCAGTGCTAACCACTGTGCCACCATGCCACCCACAATGCATAGGATTTGAAGAAATGGGGAAAGAGTCTGAAGACGTGCCAGAATATACGAAGTCCCCAAGGACATACAAATCAGGAGCAGGCATTTATGCTCCTGCAGGGCTGACTCAATGCCTTCAAACCAGCTCCAGCATTCAATAAGATAATGACCGATCAGATTGTACAAATCTACAGTCCCGCCTACTACTCAGCCTTTCAACCCTGTTTAACAAGAATCTTACAACTTTTGCCTTAAAACTATTCAAGGATTCTGCAGCACCTGTTGAGGAAGACAGTGCCAAAGACTCATGATGTTCAGAAAAAATTTCACCTAATCTCTGCAAAATC
The DNA here is from genome assembly GCF_004010195.1 of Chiloscyllium plagiosum. NCBI lineage: Eukaryota > Metazoa > Chordata > Chondrichthyes > Orectolobiformes > Hemiscylliidae > Chiloscyllium > Chiloscyllium plagiosum. Next base: position 16,818,543 of record NC_057731.1, read on the forward strand.
AGCGACCTCTGACTTTTAAACAACCCCGGTTCTGAATTTTCCCATAACAGAAATTCCATATCTACCCTGTCACAATTCCTCAGGGTCTTACATTTCGATCACTTTTTCCTCTTTTAAACTAGAGTAGATGCAAACCTATTTAACCTTTCCTCACAAGGCAACCAGTTATCAGTTGAATACATATTCTCTGAATTTCCTCCAAAGCATTGAGATCATTCCTTAAATAAGGTGATCAATACGGTGCAAAATACTCCAGATGTGGTATCAGTACCTGCACAACTGAAACACAACCTCCCTATTTTTATACCTAATTTCCCTTGTGGTGTCAATCTTTTATTAGCCTTCCCCATTATTTACTGTATCTGCATTCTAACATTTTGCAATTCATGCTCAAGGAGGTCCCGATCCCTCTGCATCTGAGGTGTGCAATCTCTTACCATTTACACAATATGTTTTTTTAAAAATTCTTCCTGCCAAATGGACAGCACACATTACCTCCTCAAAATAACTTGAATTCAATACCTGTTCGACTTATCTTCCATTTTCTTATTTTCCATTACTAATTTTCCAGTCTGACGTTCCATACAACCAAAGCTCATTTGGTTGACTCTTTGAATATTTTATAGAAACTCTACTTTTATATTCCTAGTGCACTCTCACACCGACTTTTCCCTCCACTTAAATGTCTGCCACAGCTTCTCTACTAGAGACAAAAAACGCTGCAGATGCTAGAATCCAAGGTGGAGAAGACTTGGATCTAGTCTTGCTGTGTTCTTCTGGCCTCCTGCTAGTCTACCACTGCTTTTCTACTGACAAATCCTTTCACCTAAATTGTCAATTCACTTTAGCCAGCTCTGCCCTCATTATTGATCTCATTTAAATTTAAAGAAATTGGCTCAAATCCACTCCTCTCACCTTTAAATGGAGTGCAAACTCAATCATATGATGAGCACTGCTACCTCTGGTCACCTCTATGAGAACGTTAATTAATCTGATCTCATTGCATAATTCCAGATCTAAATCAGGTCCAAAGTGGCTGTTCTAAGAAACTATTCTGAAAAAATTATGAACTCCTTTTCTCAGCTAACTTTACCCCTGACTTTTCCAGTTGATTCATGGATTAGAATCTCCTATGCTCATCACCATGCCTTTCCAATAAGCTTTTATTTTCTTTTATACTCTACTGGGCAATCACTGTTAGAAAGCTTATACATCACTCTCACAAGCAACCTTGCTGTCTTTGCAATTTTTTATTTCTACCCAGAACTGTTTTCACATCTTGATTTCCTGAACTTTGGTCAACCCCCTTTTTGTGCTAATTAGATTAGATTCCCTATAGTATGGAAACAGGCGATTTGGCCCAACAAGTCCACATTGACCCTCCGAAGAGTAACCCACCTAGACCCATTCCCCTAACCTACATTTACCCCTGACAAACGCACCTTACACAATGGGCGATTTAGCATGGCCAATTTTTGGACTGTGGGAGGGAACAGGAGCATCTGGAGGAAACCCAGGCAGTCACGGGGACAATGTGCAAAGTCCACACAGATAGTCGCCAGAGGCAGAAATCAGTCCCTGTCACCTTGAGGCAGCAGTGCTAACCACTGAGCCACCGTGCTGCCCCAATACAATCCCACCCTCTCCCTGATTGTCATGGATGTTCTAACTGAAGTAGTGAGGCAGGAAATCATGGTCAATGATGATGCAGGTTTTGTTGCGCTGTGGTGGAGATGATGGGAACATGTCTGAGTATCTGGAGAAAAAGCCTGGAAGGCAGGGGTCTGAGGATCATTCAAAGACCCAATGCAAGGACTGTCAGTTTCAAGCATCTGGTGTCAGTAATGGTAGAAGATTGAAATTTAAAAAAAGAAAAATTAGGGTTAAGGAAAATATTGAAAACAAACAATTAATTAGTTCTGGTTGAAGTAAGTGGAAGTAGATCAATGAAGCATTATGGGATAGAAAGGTATTGCTGAAACTGAAAGGAGCCCTGCCTTACACAACACCCAAAGTGAGCAGAAACACATACTGATGAGAAGCAGATATGCTGAGTGAATAGAAAAAAAAATAAAGGAACCAATACCTCGGGGAGGGGGTCAGTAAAGACTGGGAGCATTGAAGGAAGTAACAGGAAAGTGACTAGAACAGTATGGTCCACCTATTGAAGAGAAAGAGCCAGCAAATATGGCGAATCGAGTGATAGAGCTGGGACTGCCAGGAGGATGCGGTGAGTGTGTAAACACAGTGATTGGAAGATTGGCTGAAAGGAGGAAATGGAGAAGTGTGATCAATCAACATTGTGAAGATCCCAGGTAAAACGGGAGGAGCCAAAAGAAAGCTTTATTTTCTTCCCCCTCCATCAAAGGTAAAGCAATTTTATCACGGTGTTGGACTCAAGTTCATTCTAAACTCCTGTGGTTTACTAAATCTCCCCAACTTCAGCAGTGGCTTAAGATCTACTCATTCGTTCTATTAACCACTTCTGCTAATTCCTTCCTATTCATTTCTAAGTTCTTCTATTGAGATATTATTGAAAGGGATAGGGAATGGACAGGGCGCTGGGATTAGATCAGATAGCCCATTTGCGGAAAAATATAGATGCATACGAAATAAACTGAATTACATGTATCTGTAGTATAGGAGTCTACTCCTGCTCAAACCTAATCTCCAAGGTTAAGGCTTTTATTATTTTAAACAACTGTCACTGTAGTGAAACTGAGAACTAGAACTACTTAATTTTATGAGGTAGAAAGTAACATTAAAACATTTTTAATATAAATTTTTATTTATAATACTTTGGCCAATGAAGTCTATAGATCAATAGGCAATACTGTACAATCAATACATGTTCAAACCGATCATTGATATTGTACATCATGAACCAATATAAATGCTTTGCAGCTGTTAAAGAAAAACAGCACAACAAACAAAATGGTTATGAGAAATACAGTACAACCTTCTCGGTGATAATGTTGGGCAGGGGAAGAGGAGGAGGAGGAAAAATAAGAGGTTAGAACTCAGTAAAACTTCTACTTACCGATAATGTAAAGCACTCAAGGGGAAAAAATATTTTGCAGATTTTCACTAAAGGAATTGTAAAATATGAGTCACAGTACAAAATGCCCTGGAGATCAAGTCTAGAATGAGAAACTATCTCAAGAAAACTGCTTTTCTTCATTAAGCTAATACAAAGTTGAATACATTATTGTCAACCATGAAAAGCCAGCAAATGTTCAACTTAGTGTATACAGATCATAGTGTAATCACCACGTAAAATAAGAAAGGTTTTGTTTAATGAAGGTTTAATGAAAGAATGTATTGCAAAAAAAATTACACATTTTGAAAATAAATTGTACAGTCAACAAAATTTAAAATGCAAGATTCCATAAACTATTACATTTGCTGCGTTGCAGAAAGGTTACACTAGCTTTAATACTAATTAAGTATTATGCTGTCAAATCACGATAAAGAAAGTGCTTAAAAAGCAACCAAAGTCAATCACATTCTTGGGTTCAATGATCACTGATAGCATCAGCTGCCAGTTTTTGCCAAATGAAAGTGCTTTATTTTGCTTCTAAAAAAATGTGTACATTAGTCTGCACCAGCAGCCTACCCACATTACCATATAACAGCACAATGTTATATAACCAATAATGCACAACTGCCAGATAAGAATGATAGCACATTAACCAGGCTGTACTCGGGTTCTTCTCATGCCTCTTCTTCTGGAAAATCCAATATCTTTCGGTGGGCCTGGCGCAAATACTGCTGCTGTTTGAAGTACACTTTAAATGCTCCTTTAATGGCCACGAAGGCAATACCACCCTGCCACATTAAAAAAGAATATTTAGTCCAGTGTCACAGACTCCAATGTTCTAGAATCATGTTCCCAATTTTTAGCTATATCCCATTGTTTTTACCAATTCATAAAATAGCCTTATTACCAGCGTAAATTCTACCAGGCAGAAAGAATTAATTCAACTAAGTTAGTCTGAGGTTTGGGAAAAAACATCTTTAAATCTTCATGAAATGAACAAAAAAAAAAGCATTGTTAAAGCTGTGTTTTGAAATAAATACTTTAAATACCGCCTAAGTCAGTTCTAACTATGGGGTACAGGGCAGGACTTGGGATTGCACAATATTGATTCAGTTAGATTAAGTTGGTGGTTTGGTTTTTTGATGAACAAAAATCCTATCTTGTGCCTAATTTAAATAACAAAAACTTGTATCTTTAGCCATTTGGTGAAGTTTAAACAGCTTGAGAGAAGAATAAAAAGAGTGCTGACAGTAAAAGAGATGGACTGTTTCGCTCATTATTCTGGTAGTATTAAATGATAGACCATTACTGCAGAATTCTGAATATTCTGCTTCTTGCACGATCTGTTGTCCGCAATGGAAAATGTGGACCTATTAAATGCTATATGCAGAATTAGTCTTGGAGTTGTGAATTTGATCCAATAAGGAACATAGTTGAAACTACTCATGTTCATTTGACAAAAATTCAACCCTTAAAACATTCAAAAGGCTTTCGTGGAGGAGCTATGTAACAAGTAGTCAACAAGCGAGAAAGAACAAAGAACAGTATAGCACAGGAACATGCTCTTCAGCTCACCAAAACTGTACCATGATGCCTTTCTAAATGAAAGACCTTTTGCCTCTATGCAGTCAGTACCCCTCTATTGCTTGCCTATTCATGTACTTGTCATGATGCCTCTTTGATGTTGCTATTGAATCTGCTTCTACCATTTCCTCTGCTAACATATTCCACATACTTACTACTCTGTTTAAAAAAAAGTGCCTCTCACAGCTTCATTAAACTTTCCTCCTTTTAAATTAAACCTAAGTTTCCTATTAATTGACATTTATACCCTGGAAAAAAAAGACTCTGACTATCCATGCCTCTCAATTTGTAAACTTCTATCAGGTCACCCCTCAGCCTGTGATGTTTAAGTAGAAACAAACCAGGTTTATCCAATCTCTCCTCATAGGTAATACCCTTAAAATCATGTAATGTCTTAGTATAACCTTTTTCCAAAGCCCCCACATTCTTCTGGTAGTGTGGCAAGCGGAACTGTATGCAAAATTCTAAATGTGGCCTAACTAAAGTTCTATACAGCTGCAACATGACTTACCAATTTTTATACTCAACCGATGAAGCAAAGCATGCTATCTTCTTGATCACTATTCACCGGTGTTGCCAGTTTCAGGGAACTGTAGACCAGATCACTCTATATGTTAATGCTTCTAAGGGTTCTGCCATTTGCTGTATACAGTTGTTGACTTGCTCACAGAGCTGGTAAGTTTGTTTACAGATATTTCATCACTATACTAGGTAACATCATCAGTGCGCTTCCGGTGAAACATTGGCGTCCTTCTTGCTATTTGTGTGTCCCGGTTTGCTGAGATGGTTGGGATCATTTCGGTTTTGTTTCTTAGTGATTGGTCTATGGGGTCTAACTCTACTTGCTTGTTAATGGAGTTCTGGATTGAGTGCCAAGCCTCCAGGAATTCCCATGCATGTCTCTGTTTGGCTTGTCCTAGGATGGATACATTGTCCCAGTCAAATTAGTGTCCTTTTTTATCCGTGTACGGACACAAGTGATAGTTGATCATGTGTCCTGGTGGATAGTTGGTGTTAGTGTACCCTGATAGCTAGTTTTCTTCCAGTTAGCCCTATGTAATATTTGTGGCAGTCTTGACATGGGTTTTTTTAATATAATAGCGGTTCTGTTAGTTGTGGGTATGGGATCATTTAGACTTGTCAGTCGCTGTCGTAGTGTAGTTGTTGGTTTGATACCTAGAGGTCGGAGTAGCCTGGTGGTCATTTCTGATATGCACTTGATATACGGCAGGGTGACCAGTGTTTCCGGATATGTTGTGTCTTCCGGTTGTGTAGGCGCCAGTGGACTATGCTTTTTGGATAACCATTGTTCTTGAAGACGCCATTTAGGTGTTTTCCTTCGGCTTTACTCAGCTCTGGGGTTCTGCAGCATGTTATAATTCGCTTGAACAATGATCTGATGCAGCTGTTTGTGGGTGTGGGATGGTTGTGTTGTAGTTGAGTACTTGATCTCTGTGGGTGGCCTTCATGAATACACTCGCCTTGCGTTTGACCATTACATCTACAAAGGGAAGCTGGTTGTTGTTCTCTTCTTCTTTGGTGAATTTTATGCTGGTGAAGATGTTGTTTATGAGTAATATCTGCAAACAAACCTAGCTGCTCAGTGGGCAAGTCCACAACTTCATCCTCAACCTAAACTACAAATCTTCTCAAGAACTTCAAATTTACTTTATACTTCCCACCTGCATTAGACCTCCCAAACTGCATCACCTTGCATTTGTCTGCATCAAATTGTATCTGCCACTTCTCTGGCAATCCTCATTATCTGCAACTACCTCCATCTTTGTGCTGTCTGCAAACTTACTAGGCAGACCACTTACATTCTCCTCCAAATCATTTTTATACATTGCAAACAACAGGGGTAGCAGCACCGATTCCTGCGGAACACCATTGGTCACAAGTCTCTAGTTGTAAAAACATCCTTCCATTGCTATTCTGTCTTTTATGACCAAGCAGTTCTGTATCCCTCTTATCATTTCATCACGGATCCCATGTGATTTCACCTTCTCTATCAACTAGAGCTTATTAAAGGCCTTGTTAAAGTCCATGTAGACAACAAGCACCATCCTGCCCTCAATCACCTTTGTCACTTCCTCAAAAATACTCACCACAGAATTTCCAGCCTTTGACCTGCTCTTGTTACGACTATATTTACATGGCTGGTCCAGTTCAGTTTCTGATCAATGTTTAAACCCCAGGATATTGACAGCAGGTATTGATGACAAAGCCACTGAATGTCAAAGGGAGATGAACTCTTACTGATGGCCATTGCCTGTCATCTTTGTCTAAGGGGCTTTGGTGAAGTTCTATAGTGCACCTTATGGATTTCAGCATACGTACAAATTTCTATTGACTTCAACTAATTTAACATTTTAAATAAAACAAATAGCTTTCGACCAAATTTTCAAGGAGAAAATATTCTCTGGAATGTTCCTGCAGAAATGAAATAAGATGTTATGGCATTAATATAACAATGCAACCTATATTTTCCAACCATATCCAGCTTCAATTCACAAATGGCAACAAGGTGCCAAGTAGAACACAAAGCATTGTATTTGAATTGCAAGAATTCACTTTTGATTGTAATACTGTGAAGATACTTTGCACGTTTATTGGGTTTGGAGGGATGTGGGCTGGGTGCTGGCAGATGGGCCTAGATTGGGTTGGGATATTTGGTCAGCATGGATGGGTTGAACCGAAGGGTCTGTTTCCGTGCTGTACAGCTCTATGACTCTATGTTACATAAGTGGATGTTGCTATTCTATGAGCATTTAAATTGACCAATTGTGAAATTACTGAAATGCGCCAAAAACTTATTTTTTATTACTTGACACAAGGAGTTCCATCTCGGAGTTATTGGCACCTCAAGTAAAGCGGTTTCAAAAACAAAATCCAGGAACTGATGTCTTTTGGTTTGGTTAATGGCAAGGATATAAATGGGACTGTAGACTGGAGAATGTAGATCCAAAATAAAACTGAATATCTGAAATTATCTTTTTGAACTTGAATATTCCAGATTAAACTTGGTTCGAGTTGTATTAGTAGAATAGTTGCTTTAGTAGAATGATTGATGGCAAACTAATAAACACTGCATTTACCATAGAGTTGGCTGAAAGTGCCACTCTCAAGACTGATTAAACTCATCAGTATCTGAGTTGTTCAAGTTTCCTCCAATCATTGGAGAGAACTTATGTTCAGCATATTGCCACCGAATAGCTTATTTTGTGTGTACATATTATACAGAAAGAATAAACTTTGAATTGCCCTTTTTGAATCCTCAGGATGTCTCCTAGGGCTGAATATCTAATGTAGTACTTTGTAAGTGTAGTCACAATACAGGGGAATGAGGCATCAAAAGTTCCCATAGTAGGGTTCCATAAACATCAAAGACAAAAATGATCAAATAATGTTCCTATTAATGGTGGTTGAACATCAAACTATTTTATTACCCTTACATATTTTATATGGTATGATCTGCTTGTATTGCATGCAAACCAGAACTTTTCACTATACCTTGGTACGTGACAATAATAAATCAAATCAAATAAAGCCAGGGTATTGTGTGCTGCTTAATATCTATCTAAAAGACAGCAACCCTTATTGTGGGCACTCATCCATAAAGCACTGAAGGGTTTGCCTAGATTTTATGCTCTTGCCTCTCAAATTAAGATTTAACCTGTGATTTCAGATTCTGAGGCAAGTAGACTGCCCACTAAGCCTCTCTATAGGCAAGCACGAGAAAAATCCTTTACAGGTTTTGTGAACATTTACAGCTGAATTTACTCCATTGATAATATATGCACAAACATTGATTAGCCAGTGCTAAATAGATAAATATCTAAGGTTTTGTATATAAACACTGAGTGAGTACATGTTTCAAAAAAAGGTTGATACTGTTAAAATTGAAGAAAATTTCTCACCAAAATAGTCCTTTGCAGGTTTGAGTTTACACTGCTGAACATTAATTTACCAACTATAGTGGCAATAGTAGGAAAAACTAAAGCCCCACAAAGAATGCGAGTAGCTGACACATGATCTGCTAGTGGGCTGGCCTCAGCTGGAACACGAGGAACAGGGCAACCAATTCCTATAATGAAAAAAAAGAAAAAGATATATAAATTGAAAGCACATTCAGAAAAGAAACATTTCCCTTCTGTGTGGAAAAGTGGACAGAAAACATTCGCCTCCGGTAAGAATAACATTTTTTGTTAGGAAATATGAGAGAGTTATGTACCAAATCAGATTTCCCATGATTATGCAAAATCTTGTTCCAGATCTTTAGCGACTGAGAATGTTATTAAATGGGACCAAAGACCAACAAATAACAAAATGCAACATGGCTTATTCAAGAATGAAATTTAAGTTATTCCTAAATAGTAATTCTACTATTATGTTTAACAAAGTATTCCAAATTAACACATGTGTGTCTACAGCAAAATTATTACATTTGCTTTTTGTGGTCCCCTGCCAGAGGATATTGCAGAAGAATTTGTTGAATCCAGCAAATTTCACAACTATTAGACAAAACATTTTCTTGTGTAGTATTCTTTTAAACATTTCACTCTGGTTTTTAAAAAGGCCAAAATTAGCTTTTTAAACATTTACTACAGGGTAACAAATCACCTTCCCCCTTGCAAGAAGTGCCATACTATGAAGCAACACTTACGACGTCACTATAAAGTGAATGATGATGAAGATGTCCATATTATGTCAGCTTGTATTTACTTGCTGCGCTGACACCATAGAAGCCTTAAGCATAGTTACCAGCGGCAAATCAGTCTGACTACTTCTTTACATTCCTCAGCATCGGCCCATACCTACTTTTTTTCGCTCTTTAACTAGAAATAGCTTGAGTGAAGTAGGTTACTAACACTTAGAATTAATTCCACATTTAAATTACAAGAAAAATGTATATTAGCAACATAAGGGGTTTCAACTTTACATTAATGAGACAACAAAAGTCATTGATCAGTAATTCTTTACTGTAGAACAATTAAAGGTTAACCATTTGCAGCTTAAGGGTCTTTTGCAATAACAATATGTCTAACCTGTTTATAGAAATACTTGCATAATTAATTATGAAACTATAATGCATTCAAAAGCATTAGTAAGCAAAGTTCTTGCCAAAACTTGAACAAATCTCTTACACTTAAAAGGTATACTCTTCCAATATTTATATCACAGACCTAAGGGCTTTTAGCAAGTTAAGAGGGTGTGCATGTCAGTGTAACCATTCTTTTTTGATTCTTTTCATTTAATTATTATGAAAGCTGTAGTAACTTTCTTCCCTCCCCTTGAATTGGTCATCTCATTAATCACACAGTACATAAGACAACAAATCACATTTGATATAGCAGACATCACATTTAATTAACTTGCTCAGTCCCTGTTGCACTGCAGATTACTTCCTTAATCTCTCCATATGACACCCCCTTTGATCCAACAGTGCAACATGTCACACTACTGGAGACCTATAGGACAAAACTCATAACCTCATCCATAGAAAATATCTGCCAGGTATACTAAAAGAAAACGAAATCGTAATCATATAGTTCTCAGTATGTCATAACTGCTTTGAGAAATGAAGCATTAATTTTTAAGCATAACTCAGGCTGTAGGTTTGCTCACTGAGCTAGAAGGTTTAATTCCATGAAAATGAACCTTCCAGCTCAGCGAGCAAACCTACATCCATAACTTCAGAGCTACGAATCTTCTCAAAACTCATTTTAAGCATACTTTTATTACTGCAGGAGAAAAGGTGACAGCTCAATCTCCCACCCTCAGCTTTGTGCTACAAACAGTAAATTAATGACCAGATTGATCTTTCTTTTTCCATGGTGTTTATTGACGGAACAATACTGACAGCATTTGGGTCCATACGTTTTCTTTCCGGATGGCTTTTCTTCAGACTGTGTTTGGAACCTTTCATGTCTTTTTAAACAGGCAGACAAGTCCTCAATTTAACACTGTACTATCTTAGAATGCTACATTGTGGAATGGTTTACCTGAGGGGTTGTGTTCAAATTTGTAGTGGGGGTTCTCCTGACAACATTCTGATCTGAATGCTAGTGTTACTAATTGAGCCAAGCTGAATAAATGGGGATTCCACTTTTTTACTATTTACATTGCCACGGACATTGTAAAGTATATTTCCATTACTTTATTGGACTATTGTCAGATCTACTGGAACAGCTGCTCACTTTACAATGCAGCATGTGCTGAGAAATATTAGCAGTCAACACTAACAATAAAAGGAATGATGTATTTCCATAAAACCTATGCTTTTTCAATCTGTGAAGCCGCAAATGCCTGTTGCGTCTTCCTAAAGTTCCTCTGGCCTCTTGTTCAACCATTCCCTTCACTTCTCTACTGGTAATGCTGTCAAAATTGCACCATTTAACCAAATGTTTACTCATCTCTCCTAATCCTTTGTTCTTTGGCCTGCTCTCCTATTCATCAGTTTGAAGCATGTTGGGTTGTTTTAAAGATCGTATACAAATTAAAAGTTGTAATTTTCACCTGACTCAAGTGGTCTTGGGTTCAAACCTCATTTCAGATACTCAGGCACATAATCCAGGTGACACTTCAATTCAGCACTGAGTAGGTGCTGCACCATCAGGGGTTCTGTGATGTATCATTAACCTGAGGATCCATCTGCTTTCTCAGGTGGACATGGTATTATTCAAAGCAGAGGAAGGAAGCTCTCAGTTCCTGGAAAATAGTTATCCCTTAACCAGTATCTCTCAAACATGGTCATTTATCTTCATATCATTTAGAGATCTTGCTGCAGACAAATTGATTATTACATTTCCCTCCTCGACAACAGTCACAAATCTAGAGTACTCCATTGTTGTGAAGCACTCTGGGAAATCCTGAAGTCACGGAAGGCTCTAAATAGATGCAAGCTTTTACTTCCTTTTTGAACAGACATCTCAAAGCAATTCAAACATCAAACTGAAATGTTGATAAATACAATTAGCAATTTTCAACATTATGGCCCCACAACTAGAATGAGATAAGACATATACAAGTCTCAACTTTCTGACTCTGGACGGAGAGATTGCTAGGGCAATCTCAAAGTCAACATAATACCCACCCTTTGGGAGAGGGGGAATGTAGTACATAGATTTTTTTTTAAAAAATTCAATAATCAGATCACTGGAGGTGGAGGAAACAGACCAAGAACAAACATGATTTGGAGCAAAGAGGAATGTTAATATGAATAAAGAAAAGTCAGTAGAGTATATGGAGAAAGTACAACTGCTCCTCAAATACATAATTCCTGGAATATTTAGGCATAATATATTAAATGAAAAGGCAACAGCATAGTATGCTTTATAAAATGGAGTACATAGTACTAAAATAATGATAAATTTGCATACGGCAGCAAGATCAAAATTAGAATATTGCAAGCAAGTTTTCGGTGTTCAATAGTGAAAACAATAACAGAGTACAACAACCAAAATTAGTTTGGCAGCTTATGTAAACAGGAGTATTGATTCAAATGGAAAAGAAGCAATGAAAATGTTAAATATGCAATTAGTGAGCATAGAAGTACTGAAGTCAAAGCTAGAATACAGATCACAGAATTGCTCAGCGATTAACAGTATATACTTCAACTCAAGATGTTTTGCGAATAAGGGAGGTACATGGAGAGTGCAGAGGAGTACGGAGGGGGGGCATAGACTAAGTTATTATAGGCCAAACAACCTAAACTCAGTGGTGGGCAGGTTATTGGAAAAACTTCTGAGTTATAATGGAAACTGTCATTTAGGAGGGCAAGGACTGTTCAATGTCACTCACCTCCATTTCACTTAGAATGGGTTTTTTTCCAATGAAGCTGATATCTGAATAACTCAAATGAATTTTTTTTGGTGGTGGCAACAAGGATGATTGTTGATGCAGGTCATATAGATACAAATAACGGTTTTGACAAGATCCTACATGAAAGACTGATCAGAAAAGCAAAAAGTTACAGCAGCAACTGAAAAACTGGTTCCAGTTTGGTTCACAGGCCTCTGTGCAGAGTACCTTCCATTTTGTGGTGTTCATCAATAATTTACACACATGCAGGGGGCATCTTTAAGAAATTTGCAGATGATACAAAAATTTGTTATGAGATTGATATAGTGAAGCTGTAGATTGCAGAAACTGATTGATGGATTGACCAGCTGGGCAGAAAAGTAGCAAATGGAATTCAATCCAGAGAAATGCAAGACAAAGCATGTGGAAATGTGGAACACATATCAACATATTCCTAAAGGAAAGAAGACAATTATAAAAGTGATCATGGATGTATAAATGATACCTTCTTCATTGGCCATACAAACAAGGAACAAAGCCAACTAGCCTTTCAATAAGCTAATGACTTATATGATTTTAACTTCAAATCTACATTTTATATACCCCTGATAATTTCTTGATGACCAAGCTGAGGAACAATTATCTACCTCTGCCTTAAAAATTCTGCATCCACTGCCTTTTGAGGAAAGGAATTCCAAAGGCACTCAACTTACAGAGAAAATGCATATTTCTTATTTGATTTGATTTATTATTGTCACGTGTACAGAGATACATTGACAGCTCTGTCTTAAGTTCTTATAGCCCAAGCATAGAGACAACAGCACGGAGTTTATGCTAGGACGACATCAAATCCAAGTTAGGACAAAGCTAGAGTACCACTTACAATTATGATCAGTGCACTACAGGAAGGTTGTCAATGTATTGGAGGAAGAAAGAGGAGATTTAAGAGGTGCTGTGCAAAAGTACAAAGGCCTAGATAGCACAGAAAAGAAGGTCCTGAAGTCAGTAACAGAGAGATCAAATGATCAGAGGACATAAATATAAAGGAATCAGCAGAAGGATTGAAGGAGATCCGAAGAGAACTTCATTTTCCTTGAACTTTAAAAACTCATTGTCTGAAAGAGTAGTATTGGCGGAATATCTCCTTGCATTTTAAAACTACTCAGATACGCATTTGACTCCTAACTTACTATGAAAAAGGAATTAGGCTTGTTTATGGCTGCTACAAATAGGACAAAATGATATTTTTTTACACTGCAATTTTTTAAAGTTGTTATCAATAGGTGGACCAGGAGTAGGAGGGAGGCTGAGACAATTATGATAGAATTGAGAAGGATTTGTGGTGGCTGAATACAATAAGTTTTCAAATATCATGAAGGGATTTTATAGGATGAACTAGGAGGCATTATTTTCTCTGCCCGAGTCCATGACTAGGCTATTACATTAAAATCACCAACAGTGAGGATAAGGGGTGGTGGCTTTGGAACATGGAACAATTTGCCACAGGAAGACGAAGACACACACTACTGCATTTTTTTTTAGGTATTTTTATTGAAAAGAAGAAAATTTTAAAGATTTTTTACAAAATTACAAAAGTAATACAAAGTATAAGCACCAATATAAATAAAAAAAACCATAGGAAAAAACACAACTAACTACTAATCTATCCTACAAACAACCAAAACATAAAATAGGATATCATACATTACTAACAGTAGTCAACAAAATAATTAAGTAACTAGATACATGCTCAAAATAGATTTACATCAAGACATAATAAAACCCGTATTTATACGGGATTCCTCCTCCTGGGGGTCCCCGAACCAGCCAGAGCCATTACCACAGCAAGACAAAAGCCCTGGACAGTATGGCCAAAATATCTGAGTCGATATAGTTCAAAAAGGGCTGCCATGTTTTATAAATTACTTCTGTTTTTTGGTGCACTATATTTGTGAGGAAGTCCAGGGGGATATATTCCATGACTATCCTGCGTCAATTTGAAAGTCCTGGGGGGCCTTCAGTACCCAATTCACTAAAATATTTTTCCTCGCACAAAAGGAGAGAATGGCAAATAATTTTCTCCTGTACACACCCAGGGAGGGAAAATCTGAAGAGCCCATTGGATCCAATCTAATCTCTGTCCCCAAGACCTCTGTCAAGGCATTCACTACTCTATCCCAATACCTACGGATCTTATGGCATGTCCATAGACAATGCGTGAGAGTGCCAACTTCTATTTTACATTTAGGATGCATTGGGGATGCTCCTGTCTTGAATTTTGCGAGTTGTTCAGGTGTCATATAAGCCCTGTGAAGTATCTTTAATTGAATAGCCGGAGTTCTATTACAAATAGAGATCTTTCTGGCATTTTCCCAGATGTCCTCCCATATTTCTAAAGAGATTTCCAACCCTAATTCTTGATTCCAGGTTTTAAATAATTGTTCCATGTCCTTCAATACCTTATTATATAATGAGTGATAAAGAGTACTGACCGAGGGTGGCCCCATCGGCCATTGCACTCTCCTTTCCCTATCCGATTTGTCGGGATTAACTATCAGTGTGATCTTCTTTTGTATAAAGTCTTGTATTTGGAAATACCGAAAGAGGTCCCTGTTAGGCAGTCCAATCTTCTGATGCAACTGCTCAAAAGGTCATCAAGACCTCCCCATTGAACAGGTCTCCCAAGAGATACCTCTGGACTTCCAAGTTTTAAATGGAGCATCTGTCATCCCTAGGGGAGGTTTTTTGCTGGTTACCCTCATATTGTTGCATTATCCTCCAGGCTTTAAGTGTATTTATTACAATAGGATTTTTGCAATAGTCCGTAATAACTCTCATCTTGTCCATAAATAAAAGATTGATGAGGGAACATTTTCCTTGGGAGGTCTCAATATTTAACCAGGTTATATCAGCTACATAAGATAATAAAGAGCTCAACTGATACCTCCTGAAATCTGGAAAGTCCAGTCCTCCCCTTGCTTGTGGAAGCTGCAGCTTTTTCAATTTGATAAGGGGCCGTCTAAGATTCCAAATAAAGGAGCTGAGCCAGCTGTAGAGCTTACGCAACGCCTGTCTCAGCAGCATCAGGGGGAGTATTCTCATAGGATATAGGAGGAGGTAGAATATTCATCTTAACTAAGGCTACTCTGCCTAACCAAGATATTGGGTGATCTCCCCAACATTGAAGGTCCTGCCTTATTTTCTCTAATAAGTGCACAAAATTGGCTTTATACAGCTGACCAAATACTGGAGTAATAAAAATACCTAAGTATAGAAAACCTTCTGGTGACCACCGAAAGGGAAAGCAAGATCCGTCTGGTAGATTGGATACATTGGCAAGACCTCCCAACGGCATGGCACGGATATCAAAGGATCACTTAAGAAAAGGAGGACATCATCCGCATAGAGAGTGATTTTGTGCTTGCCCGATCCAACCCTTGGAGCCGTTACGTTAGGGTCAGCTTGTATAGCTTCCGCTAGTGGTTCAATCACTAGCATGAATAATAATGGTGAAAGGGGACATCCCTGATGACAGCCCCTGCCAACACTAAAGCTACCTGAACCCAAACCATTGGTGGTCACCGCTGCTTTGAGATTATATAACATTGAAACCCAATTTAGTAAATACCTCTCCGACACCGAAACTTTCCAGTGTGTAAAAAAGATATGGCCATTCTACCCGATCAAATGCCTCCTCTGCGTCCAAGGAGACCGTTAGACCCAGTATTGTTCCTTGTTGACAGACTTGTATCATATTTAAAACCCTTCTAACAGTATTAGTTGACCTGCGACCCTTTATGAACACCGCCTGGTCCTCTTTTATGTTGTATGGTAAGACCGTCTCCAGTCTTAATGCTAACATCTTGGAAAGAATTCTGAAATCCATGTTTAGCAAGGATATGGGTCTATATGATGAACAATCTTCTGGGGCCTTTCCCTTTTAAAGGATGAGAGAGATATTTGCTTCTCTCAACGAAAGCGGGAGGCAGCCCTGACTATGTGAGTAATTGTACATATTTATCAGTGGCCCGGCCAGTTCCCCTATAAATTCTTTATAGAACTCAACCTGGAATCTGTCTGGCCCAGGCGCTTTGCCACTCTGAAGCTGCCTAACCGCATCCAGTACTTCCTGGGTTGTTAGGGGGGCATTCAAGATCGACACCTACTCAGAGGTTAAGCCTGGAAGGGCCAAATTTTTAAAGAAGGATTCCATCTTCCCAGATTTATCCTCACAGTCCTGCAATTTATACAGTTCAAAATAGAACTTTCTAAAGACTGTATTGATCTTTTTACAATCACAAGTCAAGGTACCAGCACTTTCTCTAATGGACGTGATGGCTTGGGGAGCCTTATTCTTGCTAGCAAGGTACGCTAGATATCTGCCAGGCTTGTCAGCATATTCAAATAATCTCTGCTTTGCGAATAATATTTCCCTCTTTGCTGTTTGGGTAAGTGCGGTAGTCAAGGCTGCCCTAAGGGCTGTGATCCTTTGTAGCTTAATAATGGAGGGCCTGTCAACATACGCTCTCTCAGCTGCCTTCAAGCGAGCCTCGAGAAAGTGCTGTTGCTCTCCCTTTTGTCTTTTCTGGGTCGCAGAATAGGCGATGACCAAGCCTCGCGCATAAGCCTTAGTGGTCTCCCACATCATCGACGGGTTACTGGCCGTACCTGAATTAATTTCCCAGAAGGTATTTCCCAGAAGGTTTTGAATTCCTGCGAAAAATACTTTATAAATTTGCAATCCTTCAATAAGAAGGGATCCATACGCCAATGTCGGGGGCCTATCCCATCATCCCTGGTTTTGACTTCATATATACTGCAGCGTAATCAGAAATAGCTATATTACCTATTTTACAAGACAGTATCGAATTCAGAAGGGTCGAAGGGGCAAAAACCTATCAATTTGGTCTTGCACTTGTGTGGGTTAGAGTAGAAAGTAAAGTCTCTACCCTGGGGGTAAAGGCACCTCGACACATCTACTAATCCTAGCTCTTTATTCAGATCCGCCAGTTGTCTAGATCTCAAGAGATATACCCATAGTGCTCCTATGTATCCTATCTGTCTCTGGGTCCATAATACAGTTAAAATCTCCTCCTAGAATTGTATGGCGGACTCCAAAAGCCATCAACTTAGAGAAAGCTTCCGTTACAAATTTAAAAGGGTCTGCCAAGGGGCAATAAATATTTAAAATTCCATATTCCTCTCCATGTATTAGGGCTTCGATCAATATATAATCGTCAGACTCATCTTTTATCTGGCTTAACATTTGGAAAGGAAGATCCTTCTGACTAAGAATGGCTACACCCCTACTTTTTGAACTGAAAGATGAAAAGAAAGCCTGATCAAATCCACCTGTTGTAGCTTTAAGTGTGCTTTATCAAGTAGATGTGTCTCCTGTAAGAGAGCTACATCAACCCTTTCTTTTTTTAAGACTTGATAGTATCTTTTTCCTTTTGATTGGTGAATTACTCCCCTTGACATTCCAGGTGCACCACCTAAGTGACTGGCTAGCCATGATCGTCCAGACAAGCCCGAGACCCACCAGGAGGAAGAACCCCACCCAAAAGACCTTGAATAAAGACCATAGAAAATTCACAAATACAAAAACTCGTTAAAACATTTAAACCAACACAATTAAAAACTACTCCTAAATAAAGAAAACAATGCAAAACATTTGAAAGGAGACCCCCTTGCTCCCAGGGGGCATAACTACCTATCAATAACCCCACCACAGCCTCTCCTAGCTAGAGCCCCACCCTCAGCCCAGGCATTATAAAATGGAGTAAACAAATTCAAGTGTTTTTATAAAACCAGAGTTAATCCAGGGTCCGGATTCGCTGTTTGAGAGCCCGGACCTGACCCACGGACGACTCTGCAGCTGTCTCTGAGGCCGCGGCCCGTTGCTCTGTCCCTCCAACGCACTGCTCGAGTTTTTCGCTCTCTCGGTCATGCTTCTGCAGCATGACAGAGATCGACTCACACCTGGACCGCATTGCTTCAATGAAAGCGTCAATCTTCTCCTGAAGTTTCGTGATCCCGGACAGCAGGCTCGCCACTGAAGGCAAGTCCCCGAATCAGCTGCGGACTTCTCTGCTGCTGCGGAAAGGGGTGGGGAAGGGATCCCTGCCTGTTGCGAGCTGCGGGAGTTTTCACCTTTAGTCATTTTAAAAGAAACACCAAACTATCCAAGTTTGATGTAAAATGACTGAGTATGCTGGGCAAAAGCTATCCTAAATGATTTAAAGGGTGTGGTGAAAGTGGGTGCCCCGCTTTGCCCGAGTCTTAGGAAGAGCACTGCAGACTCAGACTTATTGGGTTGCCACCATCTTGAATCTCGCCACTACGACATCTTTTAAGGAAGAAGTAGATCAACATTTGAAGAGAAGCGTATACAGAACAATTAGGAGATGGTTTGATTTTGGATGCTCTGAAGAAAGAACCAATATCCGCACAACGGGACATCCTGTAGTGCGATACAGGATAAGAAACGTTTTACTTCTTCGATGGCATTCAAATTTTGGTGGAAAATTGTCATATCTCTTTCCAACATGGATCTAAATACCATGATCCTCACTTCTGGGGGGGGGGGGGGGGGGGCGGGGAAGAAAAAGCCTTAGATTCATATCGGGGGGGCGGTGGAGAAAAAGCCTTAGAGTCATATCTGTAGGCATGCTGCACTTACTGAAGAAAGTAATCTCCAAACCTTGTGTAGGGAGTTATTGGGATTCCAAATTAATTTGTTTCAACCATCTCTTGAAGAAATATTGCCTGGAGGAAAAGGCAGCAAACATATGCCTCACACATGAAAGCCATAGTTGGATAATTAAAAATGAATATCCCTGCAATCAAACTTCATAAAGCTGCAACAAGCCAGTCACAGCAAATGAAATCACAAACTAACTGATTTGTGCACTCTCTCTCTCCTTCTTTCTTTCTTTCTTTCTTCAGGACAAACATCTGTACAGCTCTGTATTTCTAGTGTAATCCCTGTAAATCTTACTTGCACCCTCTTCAGTGCCTCAAAACATGTTTGACAGTGACCATAATTGTGACAAGTTGTTCTATTCCTCCATTCTTCAAAACTATTTTAGATCTACTCACATTATTATTTTGTTGTCCTTCAATATAGTTTTTTTGTGATAAAACCATCCCCAAATGTTTTAGTTGTGCTTCAGGTTTGAACCCACATCCATCATGAATTATAACGTTTAAATCTTCTTCACAATAGTGTAAACATTATTGCGGCTCATACCAAAATGTCCTCTTTTACAAAAGGTAAAACGCTGGACCTTTTACAATTTTTCTCTGAAGTTAGATTGGAGTAATTTGTAGCCATCTTTCTTACCCTATAATACACCATTTCAAACTTGAATCATTTAAAAAATATTATTTAATTGAAGACAGTTCAGAGAAGGTTTACTGGGATGATCCCTGGTATGGATGGATGGTCTTATAACCAAAGCCTAAACAGGTTCGGACTTTCCTCACTGGAGTTTAAAAGAATGGGAGGTGATCTCATTGAAACACAGGATTCTTAAAAGGGCTTGACAGATTAAATGCTGAGAGGATGTTTCTCCTCATGGGAAGAGTCTAGGATCAGAGAGCATAGTTAATTGGAGACTGAGATGAGGAGAATCTTCTTCTGAGGGTTGAGAATCTTTGGAACTCCTGGCCACAGAGATGTAAAAGCAGACTGCTTGTGTATACTTAAGGACGTTCCAGGGAAAACAGCCCCAGCCTGTACAGCCTCTTCCTATAGCTCAAATCCTCCAACCGTGGTAACATTCTTGTAAATCTTTTCTGAACCCTTTGCTACCAGAGGAAGTGGTGGAGGTTGGTACAATTGCAACATTTAAAAGGCATTTGGATGGGTATATGAATAGGAACGGTTTGGAGGGATATGGGCCGGGTGCTGGCAGGTGGGACTAGATTGGGTTGGGATATCTGATTGGCATGGACTGGTTGGACTGAAGGGTCTATTTCCATGCTGTACATCTCTACGACTCTATGACAAGATATATAAATTCTTTGTCAGTAATAGAATCAAGGGTTTTGGGAAAAAGGCAGGAAAGTGGACATGAAGAGTGTCAGATCAGCCATGTTCTTACTGAATAGCAGAGCAGGCTGAAGTGACTGAACTCCTGTTCCTATTTCTTATGGTCTCCATGTTGACCAGCGCAGAACATAATATTTCACTCTTGGCTTCATGCTACAGAAATGGCACCAACCATTAAAACCATCTACATTTAGGTAGCATCAAACAGAATGTGTCATAGGGAGATGCATTAAACTGTTCGAACTGGTCACACAGTATTCTCAGAAAATTGAATAACCAAAAAAAAAAAGCAAAGTTATTGACAAGCAAAGAATTTGTCAGAATTTGATTCTTGGCTTCAGTAAAGATTTTGTACTGCTACAAAAAGGTAAGTTACTTGAATTTCTGATGACACCACCAATTACAGAATGGTTGGCTCTCATCTGAATTATAGTGGTCTATTACATCAGATTTTGCAAGCAAGAAAATAGTAAATATGATGCCTAAAAATGAAATGGGCTGAAGAACTATGCCATAAACAAAGTAATTGTAAACACTAGAATGGAATGTGCCATAAAACAGCCAAAAAGCAAAAATGTTGTCAAATTCAAGTTATTAGAAAAGGCCCAAAGAATCCCTATTTTCTTCTTGGAGCAAAGTCAAAGCCATTTAACTGCGAATGTGGAATAGATTACAGTGCCAAATATGGTTGGACTGTCAGGCTTCTGCAAAAATTATAGAATGAAGCACTAACAGAAGAACTGATCTCTAGTGCTGACGTAAATCCTCCATGCTCAAGTTGGCAATGTAACAGCTGCTGCAGTCGCATAAGGTTCTATCAACCTCTAGTCTTTCCTGTCGAACACCTTCCAAATCATGCAAATGCCTGGCAACCCTGTCTAAGGCATACACAACATGAACCATTATTTGATGAATTACAGCAATGTTTGATGGCAGCAGGACTTTCTTGATACTCCAAGTTATGTGTAACAAATCACCTTATGTTTAGTCACAATCATTTTAACATAACATTAAAACTGCTAGATAAAATGCATTGATTTCAAAATTTAATGACAACTTTTTTTAAATATCAACAACGTATATTCAGATAGCACCTTTAACAAAATAACATATTCCAAGGCATTTCACAGAAGCATCAGAAAACTAGATTTGACACGGAGTCACAAGGCCGGTAAAGTGTAAATCACAATGCTCATAAAACCATAAGACACAGGAGCAGAAATTAGGCCGTTCAGCCCACTGAGTCTGCTCCGCCATTTAATCATAGCTGATAAATTTCTCAAGTTGAGAGTGTGGTGCTGGAAAAGCACAGCATGTCAGGCAGCATCTGAGAAGCAGGAGAATCGACGTTTCAGGCATAAGCCCTTCATCTGGCATGGGACTGAGAAATAAATGGGAGGGGTGGGGGCTGGTAGCTGAGACTGCAAAAGGTGGATGAAGGTGGGGGAGAAGGTGATAGGTCAGAGAGGAGGGTGGAGCAGATAGATGGGAAAGACGATGGACAGGTCAAGAGGGTGATACCGAGTTGGATGCTTAGGACTGGGGTAAGGTGGCGGGAGGGGAAATAAGGAAACTGGTGAAATCCACATTAATCCTGTGTGGTCGCAGGGTCCCAAGGCAGAAGATGAGGTGTTCTTCCTCCAGGTGTCAGGTGGTTAGGATTTGGTGATGGAGAGGCTCAGGACCTGCATGTCATTGGTGGATTGGGAGGGCAAGTTGAAGTGTTCAGCCACAGGACGGTGGGATTGGTTGGTGTGGGTGTCCCGGAGATATTCTCTGAGACAATCCACAAGTTGGCATCCTGTCTCCCTGAATGTAGACGAGACCACATCGTGCGCAATGGATACAGGAGACGACATTAGTGGAGGTACAGGTAAATTTCTGTCAGATGTGGATGAATCCTTTGGGGCCTTGGATGGAGGTGAGTGGGGAGGAGTGGGCACAGGTTTTGCAGAGGGCTAGAAAAGCACAGGTCAGGCAGCATCCGGGGAGCAAGAAAATTGATGTTCCGGGCATAAGCCCTTCATCAGGAATGAGGCTTGTGGACCGGAGGGGGGGGTTGAGAAATAAGTTTCTCAACCACATTCTCCTGCTTTCTCCCCGTAACCCTTGATCCCCTTGACAATAAAGAACTTATCTCAGTCTTAAATATACTCAATGACCTGGCCTCTACGGTCTTTTGCGGCAGTGAATTCCATAGATTCACCACTCTCTGGCTGAAAACATTTCTCCTTATCTCCATACTAAAAGGTCTTCCCTTTACTCAAAGACTTTGCCCTCAGGTCCTAGTCTCTCCTACCAATGGAAACATCTTCCCAACATTCACTCTGTTCAGGCCATCCAATAATCTAAGTTTCAATTAGATCCCCCCCTCATCCTGCTAAACTCCATTGCGTATAGATCCAGAGCCCTAAAATGTTCCTTTTATGTTAAGCTTTTAATTCCTGTGACCATTCATGTGAACCTCCTCTGAACCCGATCCAGGGCCTGTACATCTTTTCTAAGATATGAAGCCCAAATCTGCGCACAATAGTCCAAATGTGGGCTGACCAGAGCCCGTTACAGCCTCAGAAGTACATCCCCACTTTTATAATTTTTATATTCCTCTCAAAATAAATGCCAACATTGCATTTGCCTTCCTAACTACTGATTCAACCTGCAAATTTACCTTGAGACAATCAGGGACTAGGACTCCCAAGTCTCTTTGCACTTTAGAGTTCTGAATTTTCTGCCCATCTAGAAAACAGTCCATGCTTCTAATCTTCCTAATCAAGTGCATGACCTCACTTTCCCATCTTGTATTTCATCTGTTACTTCCTAACCTGTCCAAATCCTTCTGCAACCTCCCTGCCTCAAGACTACCTGTCCCTCAACCTATCTGTATTGTCTGCACACTTAGCCAGAATGCCCTCAGTTCCTTCATCTAGATCATTAATATATAAAGTGAAAAGCTGTGGTCCCAACACTGACCCTTGCAGAACATCACCTGTCATTGGCTGCCATCCTGAGAAAGACCCTTTTATCCCCACTCTTTGCCAGATAGTCAATCTTCTATCCATGTTAGCACCTTGCCTCTAACACCATGGGCCCTTATCTTAGTCAGCAGCCTCATAAGTACATCCTTAAGCACATCCCTAAGCACCTTTTCAAAGACCTTCTTGAAGTCCAGGTCGATCACATCCATCGGCTCTCTTTAGTCTAAATTGCTTGTTAGTTCTCAAAAGATTCTAGAAGGTTTGTCAGGCATGACTTCCCCTTGATGAAGTTAAAGAGGGGAGGGGAAAAACAAAGGGAAGGTAAGGGAGGAAAGAAGTACAACAGAAGGTTTGTGGAGGGAATTCCAGAATTTAAGGCCTCGGAAGCTGAAAGCAGAGTCAATTGTAGACCAATTGATCAGATTACTCTACATTCCCATTTCCTTCCCAACTGCTCCCCACAATAACCTTGCATCCTTGTGCTCATCAGAAATCTTGCCTTAAAAAATGTTCAAAAACTCTGCTTCCACCATCTTCCGAAGGGAGTTGCAGAGAGGGGTGATGGAAAAGTGGCTGGTAGAGTCCAAAGGATTGAAACGTAAAGTGATAGGGAATGAGTTGGACAGGGAATGAAAGGTATAAGGTTCAGCAAGACAGGAGGAAAGGAAATTTGTGATTATTGAACCACAGCATTATGAAAGCATACCTTAATTTCCAGCTATTAGTAATAAGTTTTTTTTTCTCTTTAGTTTGTTCATGGAGCTCAGGCATCACTAGCTCAGCAGCATTTATTGCCTATCCATAATACCCCACAGTAGTGATACAAAGTTTCCTTTTTGTATTACTGTCATCCTTTCCCACAATGTTGCCAGGGAGGATTGCTCAGATTATGACACAGTCACAATGAATGGTTAACGGTATACCTCCATATCTGTAAATGGCTTGGAGAGGAACTTGCAGGTGATGTTCCCAAGCCGTTCCTACCCTTCTCTTATAGGTGATAAAGTTTATAGGTTTGAAAAGGTTATATTGAATAATGCTGCAGCACATCTTGTGGATGGTATACAGTGCAGTCACAGCAAGATATTGGAGGATCTGCCAATCATATGGTTGTATTTTCTATGTAGTCTCATTCATACTATTGAGTTGTGCCTTGCAGATGGTGTAAAGGTCAGAAACTAAGTCACTTGACAAAGGATGACCTGCTGTTTTAGCCATAATATCTACACAGTTGTTCCAGTTATACTCCTGATAAATGGTGATTCAAGAAACTGATGGTATGGAATCACCGAGGATGGAGATGTTCACATGGTCCCCTCTTCCTATTACATATTTTATTGTCCAGAATCACATATGATAGGGTAAGCCGGTCTGCAGAGCTTTGATCAGGTTTGTTGGTTGTATAATGACGACATGCTCAAAAACAGGCTGCTTCATCTGTTTAACTTGCATGTAATTCTGTCTTGTGGACCATGCCAGGTTGACGGTTTCTTATTAAGTATGCATGGTGCCACTCTTGTCATGCTCTTCTACACCCCTTACTGAAGTAGCATTTATTCCCTAGCTTAACAGTAATAGGACAGTAGGCGAAAGGGAGGACTGCAGATGCTGGAGATTACAGTCAAGATTAGAGTGGTGCTGGAAATGCACAGCAAGTCATGCAGCATTTGAGAAGAAGGAAAATCGATGTTTCGGGCAGGAGCCCTTCATTAGGAATGATGAAGAGCTCCTGCCCAAAACGTCGATTTTCCTACTCCTCAGATGCTGCTTGATCTGCTGTGCATTTCTTGCACCACTCTAATCTTGACAGTAATAGGACAGTGCCAGGGCATGACTTAACAAATTTTGAAAGGATACAACTGTGCTGCTGATGGCCCACAACTCATGGGTGTCCAGTTTTAGCAGATAAATCTTCTGAATCATTCACTTAGCATGGGGATACTCCAACACAACACAATGGGTTCAGTATTAAGATCAATTTCATTTTCAGAAGTATGGTACTGTGATTATTCCTACTAATATCATCATGGATAGATGCAATTATGAAACATAGACTGGCAAGGATGATGTCAAGTATGTTATTCGCATGTGTTGCTTCTCTCACCACTTAATACAAGCCCTGGCAATCATGTACTTCAGGACACAACCATTTGGTCATGCTACCAAACTACTCTTTGTGAAGATGTAGCATAGAACTCTCTATCCAAGTACATATTGTGCCCATGACATCTTCAGTGTACTTTTACTTGGCATTCAACATGGAAGAGTGGTGATTTTGTCAAGTGAGGGAAGGCAGTCGGTGGTAATAATTAGTAGCTGCACTGGGATCTCAGCCTGGAGCTTGGTGACCAGTGGTGTTCCACAGGGATTAGTTCTGGGACCTCTGCCTTTGTGATTTTTATAAATGACTTGGATGAGGAAATGAAAAGGTGGGTTAGTAAGGTTGCTGATGACACAAAGGTTGGTTGAGTGGTAGATAGTGCGTAGGGCTGTTGTAGGTTCAACTGGACATCGACAGGATGCAGAACTGGGCTGCTAAGTGGCAGATGGAGTTCAAGCTGGAAAAGTGTGAAGTGATTCATTTTGGAAGGTTGAATCTGAATGCAGACTACAAGGTTAAAGGTCAAATTTCTGGCAGCGTAGAGGAACAGAGGGATCTTGAGGTCCATGTCCATAGATCCCTCAAAGTTGCCAACCAGGTTGATAGGACTGTCAAGAAGGCATATGATGTGTTAGCAGGGGGATTGAGTTTAAGAGCCGTGAGGTTATGCTGCCGTGAGCTTTGGTTAGACAACACTTGGAGTATTGTGTTCAGTTCTGGCCACCTCATTATAGGAAGGATGTGGAGGAACGGTGCAGAGGAGATTTACCAGGTTGCTGCTTGGACTAGAGGGCAGGTCTTATGAAGAAAGGTTGAGGTAGCTGGGGCTTTTCTCATTGGTGCGAAGGAGGATGAGAGGTGACTTGATAGAGATGTACAAGATGATAAGAGGCATAGATAGAGTGGATAGCCAGAAACTTTTTCTCAGGGCGGAAATGGCTATCACAAGGGATATAATTTTAAGGTGAGTGGAGGAAGGTTTACAGAAGATGTCACAGGTTGGTTCTTTACACAGAGAATGGTAGGTGCATGGAATGCACTGCCAGCAGTGGTAATAGAGTCAGATACATTAGGGACATTTAAGCCACTCTTGGATCGGCACTGGGAAAATAGTACAATGAAGGGTATGTAGGTTAGTCTGACCATAGAGTAGGATAAAACGTTGGCACAAAATCGAGGGCCTGTACTGTTCTAGTTTTCCTTGCTTGTGCTTAACCTGATTCCAAAAGACTTAATGGGGTTAGGACTCAATACTATTAACTCTCAGGTTTACTCTCTCTCTTTCTTTTATATATATTATATATAAAGTATACCAAAATGGGGTGTCCTTGGGTAGATTGGCCCTGATTGTGGAACATGTATAGCAATAAGAGATAATGGGATATTCCTTAAAAAGATGATTCTGAGTACAGGTATCAGACTGTTGCTTGATTAGTTTGACAGACAGATGTGAATCAGAACATTTCAACATGAACTGGACTGGCTATACCTTACTTCATCTTCTCTAATGCCATGGTTATTGCCATATAATTCATCCTTTTCGTTTATAGTGGTTTCTTACAACTGTGTCACTTGCAAGACTTTACCAGAGGCATTAAAGAATGAACAACAATGCAATGGAACTCAAGTCACATTTAAGCCAGATTGGGTAAGGGTAGCAGATTTTCTACTTAAATGACATTAGTGAACCCAGTGGGCTTTTGTAAAAACCCAACAGTTTCATGGTCATTATTACTGACAAAAAAAATTCTTTAACTCAGAATTATACAATTAACTATTTAAATTCCCTACCTGCTGTTGGACTAGACAGTCACAGACAAGACAGAAAAATGTCCTTCAGCCCAGTGAGCCTGAGGCAAAAGCAACCATCTATCTATTCTAATTCAGTTTTCTAGCACTTGGCCCACAGCCCCGTAAGCATTTGCATTACAAGTGAATATTTAAATACTTTTTAAATGTCATGAGTATTTCTGCCTCGATCAGCGAGTTCCAGATTCCCATCATCCTCTTAGTGAAAATGTTTTTCCTCACATCCTATCTAAACCTCCTACCCTTACCTAAATCTATGTCCTATGGTATTATGATCAAAGGTGCATTAAATTTTGTAACTTATGCCCTGGATTTTTCTTATCCATATAAATTAAGGAATTGGGGGGGGGCGGGGGGGGGTGGGAGTTGGGGCAGATTGCTGATTAATAAATGTACTCATAAATAGACAAGCAACCCATATCAATGATCAGTTTTTGTAAGCTTTTATAAGAAGAATGCATTATTTTAAAAAAATAAAAGAAACATGAATTAGTCATCTTTAGTTGTCTGAAAAATAATTCATTCCCTAAATACTTTGCTAGATTCATTTGAATTACCTGGAAAGATACTGTTTAAAATCTGTAACTTATTGGAGTATTTTCGCCACAGTCTCAGGACATAGTCCTCCCAACGAATCATCTTGCCCAAAATGAGCATAACTGGAATGGTTGGAAGTCCAATCAAAAGGAACAACGGGTCAGCTCTCTCCATGACGTCCAGGCCTTCTTTATGTCCCACAACCTTAACAATACAAAATTCCACATTATGCATAATAATAATAATAATTTGGTCAATAATGGCAAATATGGAGATTTAACAGAAGGAAGATAATTCGAATCAATACTTGTCTAATGAATATTATTGTATAAAAGTTTCAGAATTTAAAAAAATTTCATAAGAGCAAAGCAGGTGATCATATAGTGTTTCACATCTACAATTAGTGAATGTGTACACTCACATGGGAATGAAAAAAAATCTAGCATTAAAATGGACATTGGCTGAACTGGTCTTCGCCTTCAACAATTTCTCCTTCGAATCCTCCCACTTCCTCCAGATGAAAGGGGTATCCACGGACACCTGCATGGGCCCCAGCTATACCTGTCTCTGTCAGTATGTAGAACAGTCTATCTTCCAGAGTTACACCGGCACCACTCCCCACCTTTTCCTCCGCTACACTAATGACTGCATTGGTGCTATCTCGTGCTCCCGTGGGGAAGTTGAACAGTTCATCAACTTCACCAACACATTCCACCCCGACCTTAAATTCACCTGGACCAACTCTGACACCTCTCTCCCCTTCCTGGACCTCTCCATCTTCATCAATGGTAACTAACATTTTCTACAAACCCACCAACTCCCACAGCTACCTGGATTAAACCTCCTCTCACCTTGCCTCCTGAAAAAATGCTATCCCCTACATCCAATTCCTCCGCTTCCGCCGCATCTGCTCCCAGGAGGACCAATTCCACCACAGAACACACCAGATGGTCTTCTCCTTTAACAACCACAATTTCCCCTCCCATGTGATTGAAGATGCCCTCCAACGCATGTCATCCACTTCCCGCATCTCTGCCCACGAAATCCACCCCTTCAATCGCAACAAGGACAGAACCACCCTGCCGCCTTGCTCT
The DNA here is from genome assembly GCF_004010195.1 of Chiloscyllium plagiosum. Lineage (NCBI taxonomy): Eukaryota > Metazoa > Chordata > Chondrichthyes > Orectolobiformes > Hemiscylliidae > Chiloscyllium > Chiloscyllium plagiosum. The sequence continues at coordinate 16,847,542 of NC_057731.1, forward strand.
CACCTTCCACCCCACAAATCTCCGTATACATCACATCATCTGCTGGCATCTTCACCACCATGGACCCCACCACCAGAGATATATTTCCGTCCCCACTCTTATCTGCTTTCCGTAAAGAGCGTTCCCTCTGTGACTATCAGGTCAGGTCCACGCCCAATAGCCCACCCTCCCTGCCACCACAGGAATTGCAAAACCTGCGCCCACACCGCCCCTCACCTCCGTCCAGGCCCCAAAGGAGCCTTCCACCTCCATCAACGTTTCATCTGCACTTCCACACATGTCATTTACTGTATCCGTTGCTCCTGATATGGTCTCCTCTACATTGGGGAAACAGGATACCAACTTGCGGATCGTCTCAGAGAACATCTCTGGGACACCTGGGCTAATCAACCCCATTGCCCATGGCCGAACATTTCAACTCCCCCTCCCACTCTGCTGAGGACATGCAGGTCTTGCGCCTCCTCCATCACCATTCCCTTCCAACCAAACGCCTGGAGGAAGAACACCTCATCTTCCGCCTCTGAATCCTTCAACCCCATGGCATCAATGTGGACTTCACCAGTTTCCTCATTTTCCCTTCCCCAACCTTACCCCAGTTCCAACTTTCCAGCTCAGCACTGTACTCATGACCTGTCCCACCTGTCAATCGTCCTTCCCACCTATCCACTCCACCCTCCTCTCTGACCTATCACTTTCACTCCCATCTCCATCCACCTATTGCACTCTCAGCTACCTACTCCCCAGCCCCACTCCCCTCCCTTTATCTCTCCACCCCCCAAGGCTCCCAGCATCATTCCTGATGAAGAGCTTTGGCCAGAAACGGTTGATTTTCCTGCTCCTCCGGTGCCTCCTGATCTGCTGCGCTTTTCCAGCACTACTCTAATCTTGATTATGTGCATACAGATTACAGTTAAGCTAGCAGTCATTCTTAATAAAAAGCAGGGAGCTGTTGAGAACTTCTCAGGAATATCTTACAGTCTACCTACCACTGTTTAGTTCACCAAAACTATTCTTTTGTTGTGCGCTATGTGAACATTATTGTAAGCAACAACAAAGGTGAAGATGGAATATAATGTAAAGTGAGAGTTTAATAATGTTGCTTGTAAGATCAGAAAAGCTTTTTAATAAAACTTGTAAATGTTCAGAAACACTCAGGGTGCGTGCTTACACAATGAGCTCAAAGTTAGCATGCAAGTAAATACAGAAAACAATTAGAAAGGCAAACAATATGATCTCAGTTATTGCAAAGTTATTGAAGTACATGGATAAAGAAATCTTGCTACAATTGTACAGAATTTTGAGAAACCACACAAAGTACGTGTGAAACTTTAGTCTCCTTAGGTAAGGATATACTTGGGTAAGGATATACTTACCTTGGAGGCAGTACTGTAAAAGTTCAGGAGTTTGAGATTATAGGTTGTCCTATGATGCCAGGCTGAGTAAGGTGCGGCAAAATTCACCGGCGTTAAGAAGAACGAGAGGTGACCTCACAAATTAAAAGATTCTGAAGGGACCTGAAAGCATGGACAAACAAGATGCTTCCGTTGTTTGGACAATCTAAAACATGGGGGCAGAATCTCAGAATAAGGGGTCAATCATTTACAACAGCGATGAAGAAAGATTTAATCACTCAAATTGTCATGAATCTTTGGAGTTTCTGCCTCAGTGGGTTGTGGATGCTCCATCATTGAATATGCTTAAAACTAGAATAGATAGAATTTTGGTTTCTCAGGGAATCAAGGTCTATGGGGAGGGAGGGGGTTTTAAGAGAATAGAGCTGAAGCCCAAGGTAAGCCATGATTGGTCTGAATGGCAGAACAGACTTGACCAGCCTGGAGGGCTTATTCCTGCTATCTTTTGTGCTGAATGCTTTCGTGTTGACCAATAACTGCACCCCAAAGTGTGTGTTTTATTCAGATGTCAGATTTGCTGTTCGCATGCTACACATTTGTCAAAGCGTATCCAAACAAACAGAAATGTCCAAGATCATGGGCAAGGTACTGTATATTACCTGCATAACAGTCACAGCTCCATATGTGACAGCTGTCCAATAGATTGAACCCACCATGATTCCAGCTGCTGCAAATGGGCATGCTTTGGAGATGAGGCGGTCTGCAAGATCCAGTACATAAACAACTGGACCTAAAACAAAGGGAAAATTATAACAATGTAGACTAAAATATGGTTACAATAAAATAAATGAATGGGAGATTGTCATTCTAACATTTACAACAAGAAAGTCACTGTCCAGAGAAGCTTTCCGATCTTGTTCTTTTTTAGAAAGGAAAGCTCTTGACAGAAGTAACCAGCATCTATCTGACTTTATATTGAAAATCCAAACTCCAAAAGTGATATTAATAATGTGAATGGTATACCTTTCATCACACTTTGGAAAATCACAAAGACTCAAATTATGATTCCACCTTATGAGATGCTCCCTACTCTTTCAGGTTTTGTTTATTTGTAATAGGGCACAAATTATGCAAATGGAAATCTTGGTGTTGGAAAGAAGACATAATGCTACGTTTTTCTCTCTGAAATGGTATGCTGATTGAAACTATTTTACTTTGTTACACCAAAAGGTTGATTCCGCATCCTAAAATTTGGGATGCAGAAGGAGATCAACTACAGTATTTGAGTTGGTACTGGTTTTTTAGTTAAAGTAGTTTTGAAGGCATCCCACTGTACTATTCACTCCACATTCTCCAAAATCCATTCCTTTGTTTCAATACTTTTCTGCTGGGCCTGAAGAGATGAAACAGTTGATACTTCAGTGACTCCTTGTGGCAAACAACTCCATAGTCCTACAACATTACACAGAGAGAAGTCTTATAATTTTTTTTTCTCACTGTGAAGATCTGTAAAGGACTCTGCTCACTGACTCATTACCAAGGAAAAATTTTTATTTTTCACATTATCAAAATAACTTCTACTTTTACATACACTTACATTCTCTGCAGCAACATAAACTGTTCACTTATCTCAAATATCTGCACATAACCTTAACCCTCCATAACAAGAACCACCCTGGTTAATCTACACTGCATATTCTCAATGTTTTTGCCACATTTTTTCTAACATGGCAATTAAAATTGCACAGAATACAAAATTGCCAGGTTACACAAGCATTTCCATGTGGAAATCTAGCACCTGGTAGTTTTTCTGACCCCAATCCCACTAAAAAAACCAAGTACTGCAGGCCTTTTTAATAGCTTTACATATATTTGTAGTATCAAGGAATCAAGCTTGTTATTCTTTCATGTTCATTTTATTGCTGCACGTTCTTCAGTGTAAATTTCAAGTGACTTCATAATGCCTTTCCACATATTTTTCTAACGTGTCACCTTACCTGCCACCTCTATTCTTCTTCTGCAAACTCTTCCAAAGCTGATATTAGGCTTTGTTACCTGCCTCTGTAGGTTAACATAAAAGATACTCATGGTGTTACGACATGGGGTAAACCCTCCTGCTAAATTTAAAACCAGCAGCATAGAAAAGATTTATCCCATGCAGTAATCTGTAAAAATTTCAGTGGCCAAAAACCATTTAAAGTAAAAATTAAAAACTTTATTCCTTAAAGTTTAACAGAGAATAATTAACTAACCACTATTTACAATTTTTCTCTCACCAATCTTTTAGCTTCCCTTCTATAAAGCTCCCAATTAAAATTTTCAAAACAACAGTTCTTATCTCAAAACCAGGCAGCTGTAGGTTCTTGTCTTCGGATTTTCCTGTGTCTTCTTTTCTCCTGGTTAGGAATTTCTGCGTTACAGGTTACTGATCGAAAAGGGACTTTTAAGAGAGATACTTTTAAGAGTGATATTTTTTAAAGCAGTCTCTTACATACTAGGACATGGCAGATCTCCTCTAAACTATTCATTTTTCCCCAGTCTTATACTCCAGAGCATCGGATTGTGTCATTAGCTTTTAAGATTGTCAATATACTAAATTCAAACTTAATTGGAGTTTGATATGTTTCGGGTATAATTTAAACTGTGTGGCCGAATTAGAATTTGTTTTTGTCTCCGAGCAACAAACTAATCGCATGGTTCGGCCCAGTGTTACATTGCTCCATTTTTTAAGTGCACTTGGTGTTGGGTCTGGTAGTTCTGCTGCTTTTAACTCTCTTAAAAGGTATACTCCACATCTTCATAACAATAGTACTGCTCAAAGAGAGTTACAACTTCTACTGGTGTCCTTGCTAAACATTATCAAACTATTTGCAACCTTGCTCTGTGTGCATTGTCTACACATTTGTGTCAGTAGCAGTTTAAAAAGTAATTAATGGGTTGTGAAACACATTGACGTACCCCAAGGAGGTTATAGTCATCTAATAAATGCACGTCCTTGCTTTCATTCCAAAAAATGGTATGTCCAATATGTCCAAGATTAAAGAAACTGGTACTGTGGCCTTGCAGGGCAATAGATTGATGGAATAGGATTCTGGAGACCAAATTGTTCCTGATGGAGTTACATATATTTCTACAAAATGGGGATCACTACGTATGAAAGGCTAGGATAAATTATTTCTAGATATTACAGGCACATGAGGAATCTTTCAATCATGTACAAAAAGCCAGCGAGGAACAGTGAGTAGAGGCAAGAGGGCGAAGCCTTGAAGTCAAGACAGAGTGTGGCAAAAAGGTGCTTGAGCAAAACTGGGCTCCATGGGAATTGGGGGTAACTCTCAACTAGTCCCAACATAAAGGATGGCGACTGTGGTTGTTGAAGGTACACTATCTCAATCATATTTCTTCAACGTACTGTGCTAGACTCTGGATCTTCAGGTGCATCAATGCTTCACAGCAACCATCAGGTCAGAAGCAGGGATGTTCACTGATGATTCAGACATTCACTCACTCATTCAGCACCATTCACAATTCCTCAGATACAAATAGTTTTATTTACAACAGTAGGTCAGGAAGTTAGGTATTTGGAAGTAAGTAGCTTACCTTCTAATTCCCCAACACCTGTTAACTATCTATAAAGACACAGGTGAGTACTGCGATAAAACAATCTCCACTTCATTGAATAAGGGCAGTTCCGACAGCACTCGAGGAGCTCAACAGCATCCAAGATAAAGCTGTGTCTTTGACTAGTATCCTAAACTATACCTTCAATGTTCAGTCCCTCCTTCACCACTGATGCACAGCATTAACTGTGTGTACCAAGTACATGGATGAACATTTTGAAATGTCATAATATTCAAGGTTATGGGCCAAGAGCTGGATTAGTGTAGATAGGTCAGTACACCTTGATGGGCTAAACATCCTGTTGTGTGATTCTAGTACTCTATGCAATACACTGAAACAACTCATCTGTGATATCTCAGACAAAGAAGATCAAGAGCAACAGATGCTTGGGAGCATAACGTGCAAGTTGCACTCCAAGTCACACAGAGTGATTGGAACTACACAATCAGTACTTCACTTTCACCATGTCAAAATCTGCAAGTCATATGGAGACTGCTTCAAGGCATCGGCTTGCCACTAGCTTCACAAAGGCAATATCCTACATGCTGGCAAGGCATTTCACAAACAGTGCTGGTTTCCCTCCTTTTGTCTCTTGGAGGAAGAGAACGTGTATGACATTATACAAGAAAGATGGGACAGAGCACGACCGAGGTGCAAGGAGAGTATGAGTGAGGGGAGGAAATGGCTACTTCCAATACAAAGCTGAAAGTTCCATGAAAAGGGTGCAATTTATGCACAAAATCCTTTTACTTACATAAAACAGGATTCTATATATTAGTGTGTAGTTCAGGAATGATCATCACATTGTGAGCTCGACAGGTTACCTTAAATTAATTTCAGGTGTAACGCTTAGCACATTTTAAAATAAATGATCTCCAAAGGCAGTATTACATCCAAATGGTGGGCATGTTGTTTTGAGGCTTGCAAGCATTGGGTGGTTGAGCACATGGCTGCGTGCTGTGAATTGTCAATGAGACATACTATTTGATACGGTCCACCAGTTATTAGGATATATGCCGAAAGCATCACATTGGTGCTGAAAGTCATATCATATTACCTAATTTGAGTGGAAGGCAAAAGTTTTCACTGGCTTGACAGCAGCATCCTGTCCACGCATAAAATTTTCTGGGCTCACTGCAAAGTGGCAAGGTTCAAAATAAAACGAGTCATCAAATTGCCAATCCCTGCTGTATTCCCATGACAACACCCTGAACAATCAATCTGTGTGCCTGGGCTGAGAACTAAGATTGACAATCAATTGTTCATGCTGTATCACCATGCCAATATTATTGCAACCAAAGACCATCCCCTTCTCACGTTGTCTAAACTGGATCTCCCTTCAAGACGAGTGAAAGATGAAAAGCTTCAACTTTGTGTCTCCTTTTAGCAATATTTAAGTTCTGTGCTCTTCATTATTTGTACAGACATAATTGCACCATAAACTTTCAATACAAATTTGTCAATTAGATTCTTTAGTGCCAAATTCAGAACAGTAAGCCAGCCGCTTCCAAAAGTTAGTGTTAAAATCACAAAGCTGGTTGGTGTTGGCTCTAAATGTGATCAGCAATGTGAACAATATTGTCTTTGACTGTTGAAAGTAGCTCTTAATAGAGCAATTATTAGGCCCAAAATGGTTGGGAGATACTGAAGCTGCCATAGAAACAATCCTTTTCTTGCCAGGCCCTTAGAACATTAAATTACACATCCTCTTACTCAAAAACATGATTGCTTTCTGAAACAAAATTCTTATGGATCTGTAGAACCACTGAATAGGATGGAACAGAAAAGTAAACATTGGTAAACCACACATAGGACAATGCAGTAGGTCATATAACCATATTTTTAGGATGAATGAGAAGTGCACTGACAGTTGATACCAAAACCAATTCAGTAATGGGGCTGTTCTGTCAACAACAGTCAAGATGTCAAAACTCCTTCAGATACAGGAGCTGCAGGTCTGCTTAAACAAGACAACCACCACCGTGGGAGAACAACTAACAATCCTACAGCTGCTCAAGGTGAAGGCAACCACGATTGGCAATAAACGAGCCTCTAGTTACACAGCCTACATCCAGAAGACAAATATTTAAATACAAATAAATATAGTGCAGCTATACAAATTTAAACAAAAACCTGAAGCAAACCAGTAACACAGGATCACATATTTTGCTAGTAGCTGATCTAAGATGGAGACTGTAATCCCGAACCCAGTTTTTAGTAACCTAACCTGCTTTCAATGCAATTGGATCATTTGCTTAATTTTCAAGAACATGTATCACATTAATAGGTGCTTACAAAGATTAGTAACATTTCATAAAATAATTAAGTGCAAGAATAAAATTCTATGGCACAGCTCAGTATAATAATGTGAGATACAATTTAGGATGAAAATGCCAGCAGATTTTTGATCTCAGTATAACTATGTAATTATGTGGAGTTTAAATTATGTCCTTTTTCATGAAAGTACAAATAGGTGTGTCAATCCACCTTTCCCTCTCAGTTAAGGGCATGTGAGCAGAATGGCTCTGTTCTGATCTTGGAATGACAAACATCATGTGGATTGAAAGTTCAGCATAGAACATAGAACAATACAGCACAGAACAGGCCCTTCGGCCCACGATGTTGTGCCGAACATTTGTCCTAGCTTAAGCACCCATCCATGTACCTATCCAATTGCCGCTTAAAGGTCACCAAAGATTCTGACTCTACCACTCCCACAGGCAGCGCATTCCATGCCCCCACACTCTCTGGGTAAAGAACCCACCCCTGACATCTCTCCTATACCTTCCACCCTTCACCTTAAATTTATGTCCCCTTGTAACACTCTGTTGCACCCGGGGAAAAAGTTTCTGACTGTCTACTCTATCTATTCCTCTGATCATCTTATAAACCTCTATCAAGTCACCCCTCATCCTTCGCCGTTCCAACGAGAAAAGGCCGAGAACTCTCAACCTATCCTCGTACGACCTATTCTCCATTCCAGGCAACATCCTGGTAAATCTTCTCTGCACCCTCTCCAAAGCATCCAC
>NC_057731.1:16856715-16898215 GCF_004010195.1 Chiloscyllium plagiosum
AAGATCATTGCCAACGGTACTGCAGTTTCCTCTCTTGCTTCCCACATAATCCTAGGGTATATCTCGTCAGGCCCGGGGGACTTGTCTATCCTCAAGTTGTTCAAAATGTCCAACACATCTTCCTTCCTAACATGTATCTCCTCTAGCTTACCAGTCCGTTTCACACTCTCCTCTTCAACAATACGGTCCCTCTCGTTTGTAAGTACTGAAGAAAAGTACTCATTCAAGACCTCTCCTATCTCTTCCATCTCAATACACAGTCTCCCACTACTGTCCTTGATTGGACCTACCCTCGTTCTCGTCATTCTCATGTTTCTCACATACGCATAAGATGCCTTTGGGTTATCCTTGATCCTTCATGCCCTCTCTTGTCTCTCCTAATCCCTTTCTTCAGGTCCCTTCTGGCTATCCTGTATCCCTCCACTGCTCTGTCTGAACCTTGTTTCCTCAACCTTATGTAAGCCTCCTTCTTCCTCTTTACAAGACAGTCAATCTCCCTCGTCAACCAAGGTTCCCTCACACGACCATTTCTTTCCTGTCTGACAGGTACATCTATATCAAGGACACGTTGTATCTGTTCCTTGAAAAAGTTCCACATTTCCACGACATCCTTCCCTGACAGCCTATGCTCCCAACTTATGCTCCTCAGATCCTGTCTTACAGCATCGTAATTACCCTTCCCCCAATTGTAAAACCTACCCTGTTGCACGCACCTATCTCTCTCCATAACAATACATTGGATAAAAATATTTAAATACATCGTATTGAAGATTTATTCCCTGAATCAATGATTAAAAAGACAAATATAAAAGGACAAACAAATTATTTTTGTTTTTAAATCAGATAGCTTACAAATATCCTTTAAATGAAACAAACCTTTAGTAAACGATTGAAGCACATTAACTGGCTGAGTATACTTTCCCATAATATGCTACAAGATCATAATTTCTGCACTTTGTTGTTTCAACACGAGTGTTTTTAAAAAAAAACAAAGAGTTCCGTTATGTTGATCGTTAATATTCTTTCACTTAGAAAGCAGATCAGGCCAAAGTTAGGTATTTTTAGTGTGAACTACAGAGTGAGAGAGAGAACAGAAATGACACAGACCTACGAACAAACAGATATTAATAAAGATAATTTTTATTTAAGTCCATTTGGCATCTATATGTATGGTTTAGCATCACAAGGGATAAATGTGAGGAGGGACAAATGTGTTGGTGAACTGCACATTACTAAATATAAACTTGTTTCACTCCATACATAGGATATACACATTGCATGGTCCATTAATGCTATTTAATTCCATCCAGCAGGGGTCACAAAGAGCTCACAAAGCTAAAATTCATTTTTTATGGTTTTCTGCACCCAAATTTTAAAAAATGCAAAATTCAAAGAATTTTTCCAAATATCATTTGTGACAATAAGAAAATACTTTTGAAATGGTTTAAAAAAAAGTGTAAACACAATCGGAAGTTTTCATTAAAATACTGAACAAGCCTTAGTTGCAATCATGTTGTTACTATACATAGCAATCAGGAGAATGGTTATCTTTACATCCATTAGTTTTCAGAATTGGAGGTTGCTAATATTGAGCACAGCTTTAAGAATATAATTAACAATTTGCTGCGCTTCCGCTTTTTCCTGTAAAGGAATTGTTTTACAATGTAATAATACAAAAGTTAAGAGAAAAATGTATGTAGCATACCACTGGGTCCATCTTAGGCCAATCCACCATCCAAATTGTCTCTTCATGATGTTATGCTTTACTCTAATTACATGAGCAAGTCTTCTTGACATTAATTCCTTTCACCAATTTGAACTGGTGTTCCTTGCCACACTCGTGACATAAATATTAAACCAAGTGCTTCAAGATAAGACTTAATATTTTACATAGCTTGATAATAGTCCTTTCTGAGTTGATTGTTTTAAAGATTAAAAGCCTCAAATGATCTGTTCCTTTTCAAATACAAAATCTGGAAGCTGTGCAGATTTGAGACATCAGGTAGATTTGAATTCAGGTTTTTAAATATTTCCCTCTAACCCCAAGGTGGATGTGTAGCTGCAGCATAAAACCTTTTGACTTGTTTTATGATTTAGCAACGCAACACAGTATTTGGTTTGGAGAAAGTGAGGACTGTAGATGCTGGAGATCAGAGCTGAAAAATGTGTTGCTGGAAAAGCGCAGCAGGTCAGGCAGCATCCAAGGAGCAGGAGAATCGATGTTTGGGGCATTAGCCCTTCTTCAGGGCCCTTTCCTGAAGAAGGGTTTATGCCCGAAACGTCGATTCTCCTGCTCCTTGGATGCTGCCTGACCTACTGCGCGTTTCCAGCAACACATTTTTCAGTACAGTATTTGGTTTGCTTTGTTGAAATCTACATAACAGTCACATAAGTGTCAATTTTACTAAAGTTGATCTTGCATCACAGCCTGGATCTTGGAAGCATCAAAGTCTATTGCATTTAGTTGTGAACTGACCAGTCTACTTTCTAACAAATGAGTTGCTATTTTAATTTCTCCGTAGATTGAGTGCCTTAATTGGGCCACCTCATGTGTGCAAGTTTTATGGCTCCTTCATTCCCAGCTGATGCACAATTACATAACTTCTAAGAGTGAATGCTGTAAAGATGCACCAACCACAAAATACTGTATCTACAATTTCTGTCACAAACATGAAAAATTAGCATGTTATCTTGTCTAAAATGACAAGTGGCAATCAGAAAGACTATTAGGAATAAACAAAAAAATTCGAAACAGCTTGTTTATCTCTGTTTAGCCATTTAGCATTTGTTGTTTGTTTAGTTACCTCATGGGATTCAACGGTGTTTCAGCGACTGATCAACTGCACTGTCCCCACTCTTAAAATGTCTTTTATCCACCAATTTAATTTAAGCTTCTAAATCTAAAATTATTAATATAAGTTGCCAGCATTAAATAGTAGGGTATCACCCCATTCTTCCTACCCCTCGCATTAACATCAATCCTCTAATAAATTCTTGCTGTTTTCTTTCCTCAGTGGTTTCTTCCCCTTGAATTCCATATGTAGATATTTTTCTGAAAGAACTTTGGCAAATTTGGAGATAATTTGGTCTAAGTAATTTGAATACATTTGTCAATTACCTTCATTCTTTGAGGGCTTTTAAGTACGAAATTTTAATAGGCAAGGTGCCATAAAAAATTGAATTCAAAACATAAATCAACTACATGTCACTAAAATGGATAAAGGCAGGAAATACTCTCAAGTTATTTAAATCCTGATTTGGACCATCAAGGAACATGACATTCAAACTGGCAAGTTTCAAAATTAAATTGCTTGGATGTAAGTTTGCTCACTGAGCTGGAAGGTTTGCTTTCAGATGTTTTGTCACTATACTAGGTAACATCATCAGTGAGCCTCCAGTGACGTTACCTAGTATGGTGACGAAAATGTCTGAAAATGAACCTTCCAGCTCAGTGAGCAAACTTACATCCAGAACCTCAACCTAAGTTACAAATTTTCTCAAAACTCGCTATCAAATTGCCTGTGCAAAATTAACGTGATAGCCAAAAAATCGCTCCGCATATTAATTCACAGAAAATATCTGAAAGGGGAAATTGTGGGCTTATTAACATTAAGCCCTGAATTTAAGCTGTAACACACATCTCCTTTTACAAGAATCACTGCGCAGATTTATGGGAATTAAATCTATAGCACTTGCCATTCGTTCTAAGCTGAGTTTGTAGCCAATGCAACTGCAAGGTACCGTCAGCTTCACGGGCATTAGCAATAACTCCTCCTTTAGTTTAATATATGTTAATTTTCAATGGAACCTCTCAAGTTCCTTGGGATGTTTTCAGTTTTTGCTGATTGCCCGAAGGGAACTACAGAGTTTCCTAATCACTGCTGCAAAGCTGGAAAAAAAACTTCAGGGGAAAAGGAAAACTGGGAACCCTCATCATGTCAGTGATTATTTGTGAATACAGCTTTTGATGTTATTTCAAGCTAACATTTTCTGGTTTCTTACTGGCACAGTCAGTGCATTTTTGGTAGGTAATCTGTAGGTGGACAGTTTACCTTGCTCTCTTATTGGAATTAATGAAGTTGAATTTACTTGGTGTCATGGGTGCAACTACACACATGGATTGATCCCGTGCCATATTCGAGCTCGGGATTCCAAACAGCAAATTGTGTCAAATAGTATTATTGCTAATGCATCTGGGGAGGTAGGAGGCTTGGAGGTGGTAGGGGAAAGACAAAGTCAGCAAGGAAATGAGCAGATCAATGGCATCTGTTGAAATGGAGATGTAATTTGAACAAATATTGAATATTTCTTAGCAACGTTTTATATGTTTTAAGTCACAATATCATATGGTTGAAATTAGCTAGGGGAAAAGAACAAGGAACAATCCAGAGCAAGAATAATTAATTGGAGGAATGTCAAATTCAGTAAGGAGATAATGGATCTGGCCAAGTAAACATGACTTAAACATTGGTAGGCAAAACTGCAACAGAACATCATGCAACAGAGCAGATGGTTCAGGTGCAGTAAATTTGCAAAAGGGATAAGAAATGGTAATTAAAGCCAGAACTTTTAGGATGAAGCAAAAAAACATGCACATGACAAATTCCAGATTGATAATACAAATCAGGACTAGGCTGAATACAGAAAGTTCAAAGGGAAATGAAAAAGGAATAAAAGCAAAGCAAGCATAAGAGATAAGCAAATAAATTAAAAGAAAAATCTTTAACAGGCAAGTAAAAGTAAGAGTGGTAAAACATAGTGTGGAAAATGTGAGGAACCAGAAGGGAGACTTACACAGGAAAGTAGAGGGGATGGCTGAGGTTATAAGCGAGTACTTTGCAATTGTATTTACTAGGAAACATGATGCTGAAATTGTAGTGGAAATGGAAGCAGTAGAGACATTGGGATGGGATAAAAATTGATAAAGAAGGTACTGGAAAGGTCAGCTGTCCTTAAAGTCAACAACTTACCAAAAGAGCAGGTGAAGATGGCTGACCAAGTAGCACGGAAATAGTGAAGGACTTTCAGAAAATTTACCAGGTGTTGACTTGGATCAGCTCGTTGATATGTCTCATGAGCAGCTGATCAAGTTGTATAGTGCTTGTACGTGGAGTGCGTGAACAGAAGCCTGCACTGCAAGCAACAGTCCCTTCTGAAAAGGCTGCAGAAAGCCAAGAAGGAAGCTCCACCAATGGAGAAATCGGAGGTTAAGACTCTCCTTTCGGAGATGGTTATCCTACCTGAGATGGTTGGTAGCATGGTGCTGTGTAGAATGACAAAACCTTCAACCAGGATGAAATCAAACCTGAAATGATTGGGTTTTATCTGCAGATTTCTCCATCACCTACAAGCCTGTTAAGCATGGCAGACCTGGCATCAGTGCCACTCACTCTTCCAGGTTCATTCGGCTGAAGTAAGCAAATTACGATGCAAATACGTAAATAAAACTTGTTTCAGTGCAATTTGAAAGAAAAGGTAACTTACTAGGGCTGAACAAGATGCGCCTGAGGATAAAGGGGGAAGCAAGAATAGAAAGTTTGGATGTAAGGCCATTATTTCTCATTCAGTCTACTTCTGCTCGTATTTTTAGGTTTGTATATTGCAGTGGTGCCAGAAGTCGAAAATTGCAAGTATTACTCCACTATTCAAAGGGTACTCAGTTAAACCTGCAACTATAGATTGGTCAGTTTCATTTCACTGGTGGGAAAACTCTTAAGAATAATAAACTGTGTCAGTCACTTGCATAGGAGAAAGTGAGGACTGCAGATGCTGGAGATCAGAGCTGAAAATGTGTTGCTGGAAAAGCGCAGGTCAGGCAGCATCCAAGGAGCAGGAGAATCGACGTTTCGGGCATAAGCCCTTCTTCAGGAAGAAGCCCTTCCTGAAGAAGGGCTTATGCCCAAAACGTCGATTCTCCTGCTCCTTGGATGCTGCCTGACCTGCTGCGCTTTTCCAGCAACACATTTTCAGCTCAGTCACTTGCATAAACAGGAATTAATTACAGAAAGCCAGCATGGATTTATTTACAGAAAATGGTGTTTAACTATCTTGTTTGAGCTAATTTGAGGTGGTCCAGGTAACAAAGTATAAAGTAAGCATTGTTGGCTGCTCCTTAATTTGAAGATGACATTTGCTTATGGTCATGCTTCTGTTGTTGGTCTGCATGGGACTGAACAGGCAGATTCTGAACCTCTATTTGGTATTTGGAGCAAGGGATCCCAGGAGATGTGGCAGCCAGAGGAGATGATGTAGTTCCTATTCTGCCTCATCAAGACATTTGGACTCAAAGTACAATTCAGCTTGATAGACAAGTTATTGCCTTTTTGAATGATGGATAGCAAACTCCTCCAGTTTTAACATTAACACTGTTGCACTTCAAGGAAAGCTTAAACGTGTCTTTGTGGGTTTTTTGTCATCCTTCCACCAGAATACTGGCCACTTCAGTGTTGAAGAAACAAGACTCAGAGGGGAGAGGTTCATTTCTTTCCATTTAGATAGAGCATCCAGACAATTGTTTTTCAGGGGTTTTGACTGAATGTTTGTAGAGTTGGCCTCAAAGAGAACAGTGGCAATCTTTTGACAGTCCTTACATTGAACCCAAAGATATGATAGAGGCATTTCTGGTGCAACACAATTGCTCCTGTGCTCTTTTACTGTACATCCTATTCTATTTGAAATCCCATTTATGTGTCAGTTTTGTACTTGCCAACCTTCAATCCCAAACCCCTAATGCCAAAGTCTCCTGTTTACTTACTCCATTCCTGCTATTGCACTCACTTCCAATATGGTTTGCACTTTTTACTGGAATTTGAGGCATAACTTCTCACATCTTCAAAGGAAAACAGTATTTTAATTTAAACTCTGGTTGATTACTTGACTTGTTTTCAAATATTTCCAGATGTAATCCAAGTGAACAGAACAGGATCACTAGCTGTACCACTTAAAGTACATCTCATGTAAGTGTTTTGTGAACAAAGGTCATAAAGGTTCCATGGATGTTTCATGGGACAATCTACTGAAGCAAATGTAAGTCAGCATTTCATTTACCAAATCAAAATGATCAACATATCATCTGGACTTCAGCCCCCAATGTTAAAAAAACCAAATCCTCCACAAACAAGTATTAACTGTATTTATTCAAAAATATTTTAAACAATACATCTACAAATGTTCAAGTATGGGGTGACCAGATCAACCCCATACAACAAGTCCCTGTTGCCATGATTCTAGAAGTACAATTCCACAGTCAGCTCAGAAACTATCTTCAAAGTAGAAAATACAGGTGTAGCTACAGGTGTAGCTCTGACAAAGGCTTGAATTACAAATTGTTTTTTGTTCTCCACAGACGCTGCCTGTCCTGCTAAGTATCGGCTGCATATTTTGATTATACTAACCAATCAGGCAAAAGGTACAATTTTCTTTAAAATTCAGGTCTCTTGGTCTAACTGCAACTTTCATTCACTGATACATTGATCTATCCCAGTGAAATAATTATTTTTTTCAGGATGGTATGGAAGATTTCATTCTTCTTCAATTAGATCTACTCTCATCTTGATTCAACTATAGCTTTTATTCTGATGACTCCTCATAATTTTGCCTATCTGATATCTTGCTCATTTAATTATTCTAAGTTTTAAAAAAATCACAACACCAGATTATAGTCCAACAGGTTTATTTTGAAGTACTTGATTTTGGAGCGCTGCTCCTTCATCAGGTAGCTGTGGAGCAGGATCATAAGACACAGAATTTATAGCAAAAGATCTCAGTATCATGCACAGACTTGTTCTAGGTTCGTTCAACATTATTTCAGTTGTATGACACGGAGATCTTTTACTATAAATTCTGTGACTTATGATTCTGCTCCTAGCAGCACTCCGAAAGCTAGGACTTCCAAATAAACCTGTTGGACTATAACCTGGTGTGTGATCTTTAACTTAGTCCACCCCAGTCCATTACGGGAACCTCCATCTTAATTATTCTAGGCAGCTTTATATTGTATAATTTCACGGTCACTTTTTGCTCCTAGCCACTTTTCATTTCTAGGTTTGCTTATTTATATTTCATCCAAATTCATATTTTCTGAAGCCATGGTGGAATTTCAACTGGAGTTCTCTGGATTATAAACTCAGGTCTCTGGATAACTTATCCAACAATAATCTCTGCAGTACCAAACCTTGCTCAATCTCCAAATAGGCTAAAGTCTGATAGCTGCAAACATTCTTAAAGTAAGGTACATTAAAAGCCTATGTGGTTCTGTCTTAAAGTACTAATGGGACCATATTTGTGATGGTATTCTTACAGGCTTATTAACCAGCCAATTATGTGGAGAAACCGATGGACTCTTTGTATTCTGTATGTTTACCACATTTTTTAAAACAAATAGATAATCATTTGCTATTTACAAAAGTTATTATGTGGGAAATAAGTTACATAAGTTACATTATTCAAGTGACAGCTGAAATTAGTTATTATACCCCAGTTTTAAAACTATTTTGTTTTGAATCCAACATACAACACCAGTAACAAAATATCTCCAAGCTAGGTGCTCATTCCAGACAATACAAGATCACGTGCACATCTACTAGAAAATTCTCTGAAGAAGAGGCATATCATGACTGTAATAAGACCTATTTAAAAGAATAATAAGACTGACATTTACTGCTTGACAAAGTTTTCAAAAGCATCGCATATGAAAATGTGACTCAAGAGTGTTCGTGTAAAGCACTATATACTGCAACTGCACCATATTAATGGTGTACTGATTGAAGTTAAAGAATCTGCTTTTACTATGTGGAAGAGTTGTGCAGATTACAGTGTGAGCGCCATTGTCTAAAATCTCAACCCATCTCTCTCAGACATAATGCTGACCTCATTATCAAATCAATCACATTTGTTTTTTCAGAAATCGATTGCTATGTAAGAATGGTTAGGATCTACAACATTTATTGTTTAAAAAGGCAGAGACTAAAATAAGCAATGTTAGTAGAGAGAAGCAGAGCTAAAAATTCAAGTTCATAATGACATTTGATGTTGGGCCTGCAATGTTTACTCTGCTCATCTTGACAGATGCTGACTGATCTGCTGAGTATTTACAGCACTTTTTTCAGACTTACAAAACCTTCAGTACTTTTTGCCTGTTTAAAGCATTTAGCCTTTGCTAAATTGAAGCACTTGCCCATTGAGTCAGAAAGTCACATGGTTACATTTCAGTACATTACCAAGGGAGAGCTGCATAATTGAAAGGTGTTACCTTTAATGTTGAAACAGTAAACTCAAGTATGCCTCTCAAGTTGAAATAAATCATACTATGGGACTATTTGAAGGAAAAAAACATGGAATTCTTGTGTGCCCTGGACAACATCACTTCAAAAAATATTACTGAATGGTACATATTTCATCCAAGTTGTTAATGGTCATTGACGGGCACTTCATTCTACAATATGTATTAAAGATCAGGACAGCACTTGCTAAGACCAGCAAGATACTTCTCTTCCCACTTCGTCCACCACTGCAAGATCAACACTAGAATAAGAGCTTGCTGTGTTGTAGTATTGCAACCATTTGAAGATGTTCAAAAATCATCTCAAGCTGAACATCTCAAGCTGGCTGACACCAAAAAAGCCCTCATTCATTGTTCTGGTTTGAGTTAGAATACAGGGAGCACAGAAAGAAGGAATGTATTGTTTTGCTCCAAAATGATTGGAGAGAGTTTTATTTCATGGAAATATTATGACGTAAGTGAAAATATGGGATCCTTCCTAAAGTTCAGATACCAGCGATAACCGGTCAGTGAAGCTGGGTACGAAGAGAGAAAATAAATTGCCCTGTTATTGGCTGTTGTCCAACTGCTGCTGAGTTTCCGGAAACTGAAAGACATATCAATAATTTTCCAGTCATCAACCTGAAAGAGTACACCAGAAGGCATACATAGAAATAAAATCAGCCTACACTGTGAAATTAAAATAACAAATCTTTCCAAAAGGTTCAAATTACATTTTGGAAGTTTTTTTTATTAAGAGTTAAGGTGTGGAACAGAGGTATCCAACAGATTTTTCACAGTTACAAGTTCCCATTGTTTTCCACATCGTAAACATAGTGCATGGTCCAGATTAGATACTTTCAAGAACAGAAAAGATTTTTGCTATAAATCCTGGGATCCTGGTTATTGATCAATAAAAAAGCAGAGGCAATGGAAATGATTATCTGCATGCCTTCCTTGCAGCAGATACCGCAAAATGCACAAAACACAAAAAAAAAGGAAGAAAATATGATGGGATACCTTATCTAAAAGGGAGCAAAAGAACAGAAATACTTGTTATTCAAGAAAGGACTTGCCAGTCTGAACAAAAATAACATTGACGCCTTAGAATTGATTCTTTTTTAAAATTACAAGTTCATACCATAATGACTGTAAACAAGCATTTAATTGCGACTATAACCACGCTCGGAAGGGTGAATTGATTGCTTTCCTTCTCCTACTCCTCCACTGGTCACAACAAATTCTGAATTTAAAAAAGGGAGATGATATTGCAAATTAGATATCTATCAGACTGCATATAATTCAGTATCAGACACAAGTCAGCCAGTTCTTTAAATAACAATAACTGATCTGTTGCAAACAAGACAAAACTTACTCAAGTAAAGATATTGTTATGACCCCAACTGTTGCTATTATTGGTCAAGTCAGATCCCTGTCGGGAACCAGGTTTAATAAATAACATGATTCATTTTAGTATTAATGAAGTGATCTCTTGCTGAAACACATGCACTCTATGCTGCAGATTTTGCTTTATTAATAAAGCAGAAGTTTATTACAAGAGGAACAAAGATTAAATAGAGTAATCAAAACTCAAAGATTTTTAAAATTCCACAAAAGGAATAATGACATTAATCCCAAACATTATGAAAAGTAAACAAAATAGCTTTTGTATAACACCCCAATATACCCCGGTACAATCCCAAATGACCATTCGCATAATTCTCATAGCACAGTCCCTGTACTGAACACCTTGCAAAGTTTAAGTCTTCATTTTTTTAAGACTGGAACCGGAACAGTTTCCCCCAAGAGCTACCAGCCACCTGAGCTTCACTTTATGCAGCTTGAAGTAACCTCTTCAGTACATTAATTCCAACAATTCTTGTCCAGAACTAACACTAATTCAATACATCTATCATGCACCTCTCAGGAACACTGCTCTATACTGCTATCCAAGTTCCAAGGACTTCACAGGACTCTCAACCATGAGTGCCTTCTTATTTACTTTGCTGGGTTACAAATGTTCTAAAATAAACAAAATTCTATTAGTGCACAAAACACATTCGCTCTTCAGTCTTGCTTAAAAAAAAATTGTTTTGAAATGTAATCACCATTAATGAAATATTTACAAATTAATAGTTAATTTTAGACAAACAAAATCCATTGAAATTAATATTTGATAACTAAAAAAGTTAAGTTAAAAATCACAACACCAGGTTATAGTCCAACAAATTTATTTGGAAGCATTAGCTTTTGGAGCACTGCTCCTTCATCAGGTGGTTGTGGAGTAGAAGATCGTAGGACACAGAATTTATAGCAAAAGTTTACAGTATGACGTAACTGAAATTGTATATTGAAAAATACCTGGATTGTTTATTAAGTCTCTCATCTTTTAGAATGGGCATGTTGGTTTCAGTTCTTTCATATGTAAATTCTAGAACTTTCTTAACGTTACATTCTCAAGTGAACTTTAACAATAGATGCCACGCACAACAATCGACAGACAGGAGCGTTCTCTCCCAGTCGGAGAACACTTGGAGGTCGAATGTCCCGGACTGCTGGACGTTCGGGTGACCACTCTCCAAGGCAGACTTTGGGACAGGCTAAAATGCAAAGTGACCGAGAAGAGGCTGCTAGCCATCCTGGTCTCAACTGGGACCTTGGATTCATGTCACTGTTACAGGTGACTTCACTGCATCCCGCTCCCGTCCCTTTCCCTGCCGCCGAACGAACACACACACACACTCATAACTGCTACCCCACCCCACCACACACACCTAAGTTTGTGGGGTGAATATGTACTTGCAGAATTACATTTTATTTTGCTCAAAAACTGCATGAATCCATGTAAGATTCTGTAAATCCCTTTTTTTGGATTAGAATCAGTCTGAACATTGAGGCACAGACAGCCTGACACAGGGCACCTCACACATTCAAAGCATTAACAACAGGTGCCATGTTGGCCCAGATAAAGTTCACTTGAGAATGTAACTAAGTTAAGTTCTGGAATTTACACATGAAAGAACTGAAACCAATATGCCCATTCTAAAAAATGAGAGACTTAACAAACAATCCAGGTCTATTTCAATAAATTATTTCAGTTACATCACACTGTGAACTTTTGCTATAAATTCTGTCTCCTACAATCTTATATTCCACAACCACCTGATGAAGGAGCAGAGCTCTGAAAGCTAGTGCTTCCAAATAAACCTGTTGGACTATAACCTGGCGGTGTGATTTTTCACTTTGTTCACCCCAGTCCAACACCAGCACCTCCAAATCAGAAACATTAAAATTATACTTGCAAATCCACAGTTTACAATAAAATTTAAAAATTAATGAAAGATTTAAGCAGTGAAAATGTATACAAGTAATCTTCTTGAAAAATAACACATTCACATCACTTCTAAATCTGGGAAAATATTTATAGCTTTGCAGAGCACCATCATTTTCCCTCTTACTAAATGAACTGTCTTGATTCTCTTCAAAACTTCCAGAAAATATTTACTTTGAAAAAATGTGAATTGTTGACCCCACCTACTGACTTTTGCAAATAAAGGGTAAATTAGTGACTACAATACAATGACCTTAAATATTCTATAATTAACACTGCTTTTAGTATTGCAACAGAACATTACTATCCCAAGGTAGGTTTTTGCACCAAGGTACTTCATGTTCATCATAGGTAATCAAACTTTATGACCAGCTTCATGCAGCATGAAGATCAAGGGCCTATTGGTACATTATTCTGAGTTCAGAATAGATTTAGCTTTACAATAACTTCATATCCTCTGAACACAATCATTCCTTGAATAACACTGAAAATAGAGATAGATTGCTAAGGTGTTCTGTCTTCCGATAATCAGGACAAACACAAGAATGCCAAATGTCAAAGACCACAACAATCTACATTCGAGGGTTGCCCACAGCTGCAAACCCAAAACAAGAAGCCTGTTAACTAAGTTTCTGTAACTAAGCAGCACTTGTTGAACAATCCTGTGTGCTGACAGTTACAGCAACCACCAGTTTAAAACATGCCCCATTTACATGGTCAGAAGTGACATGCATTAATACACAGGGTCCTGTTCTCTATGAACAGGAAGAACATTCAAATCTCCAGTATTTCTGAAATGCCTGGGAGCTTAAGTACCCCATGGTTTCCCTTTGACTTGCCATCTAATCAGCACCTTTTTTCTCCCTACAATATAAATTTGTGCTAATACTTTAAGTTCAGCATTCTTGCATTTGTCCTGATGAATGCAAAATTCATCTTTGTTAACATGACTCTCTCTTTTCAGAAATATTCAATTTCTGGACAACCAAGTCCACTTGTACGCAATGTAACGTGATAACATTTTTATCAATGCTAGGCCACTGGAAGTCATTCCTGTATAATAATCATGGGACATTTACATACCCATGACAATTTTAACATTTGTTATTGCAAAATTATCCTTTAGTTTATTAATACTTCTTTGAAACATGTCCATGATATTTTCAAAATCCTAATTTTGACTGCATTTCAGTTTCAGTCATATTTAAACAAGGAAAGAAAGTGAACACCTTAACAACTTTGAAAGAAGCAAAAACTAATTTTGCAAAAAACCAGAGTTTAAATCATGCTGACTAATTGACAGGTTAGTACTTTGAGACTTCACAATTTGAGTAGTGAGCATTATTTCTTATTTTATTAGCTTTCAAATGAGTAAGTAATTATGCACAGCATAAGGGTAGCATTAACTATCTTTTCATTTCCTACTAAGCCATTAAATATTCACTTGATGCAGTCAGATGCCTGAACATGTAAATGCCCACAATATCCAATTGCAGGAGTTCGATCGATAATCCCAAGAACATGCAAAATTATACCAAATATCAATGTAAAATTATACAACATTATCTTCAAAAGAAAAAAGACTCACTGGTAAAATAGCATTTTGAGCTTTGCTTAGTTGCAGAATTGATTTCATGTCATTAGGCACAGAAAATCATAGAAGAGATCTATTCTTTTCATGGTCATTATTAGCAGCTTTGATTTCCGGTTTCTCCTAATCAATATATTAGACAGAGGGAAAGGAAATACAGGGACATTTTCACTGTATTAAGCTACAGCAACTTGCCAAGCCTTGTTCAGCACCTTTTAAAAATCTGCAACTTCAAGGGTAGCAGGTGGCACTCAAAATACACAAAGGTGGTAAGTGAATCCAATCACTAAAGTCACCAAAACACCCTGGAACATTCAGTCACCAGCATGACTAATCATAAAACAGTTAAAATTAAGATGAATGAAACCCGAAGATCTGCTTCCCATTCACAGGATAACTTTTCTCCCATGTTTAAACCATAAGACATAGGAGGAGAAATTAAGCCATTCAGCCCATCGAGTCTGCTCTGCCGTTCAATCATGGCTGACAAGTTTCTCAACCCCATTTTCCCGCTTTCTCCCTGTAACCTTGATTCCCATGACAATCAAGAACCTATCTATCTCGGTCTTAAATATATTCAATTGACCCAGCCTCCACAGCCTTCTGTGGCTAATGAATTCCACAGATTCACCATCGCTGGCTAAGAAGATTCTCCTTATCTTCGTTCTAAAGGGTCTTCCCTTTACTTAAAGACTGTGCCCGCAGGTCCAAGTCTCTCCTGCCAATGGAAACATCTTCCCAATATCCACTCTGCTCTGGTTATTCAGTATTCTGCAAGTTTCAATCAGATCCCCGTTCATCCTTCTAAACTCCATCATTTGGACTCAGAGTCCTCAAATGTTCCCATATGTTAAACCTTTCATTCCTAGGACCATTCTCATGAACCTCCTCTTGACTTGCTCCAGGGCTAGTACATCCTTCCTGAGAAATGGGGTCTAAAATTGCTCAGAATACTCTAAATGTGGTCTGACCAGAGCCTCATAAAGCCTCAGAAGTACATCCCTGCTTTTATATTCTGGTCCCCTTGGCATAAATGCCAACGTTGTATTTGCCTTCCTAACTACTGACTCAACCTGCAAACTTACCTTAAGAGAATCTTGGACTAGGTCACCCAAGTCCCTTTGCACTTCAGAGTTCTGAATTTTCTCCCCATTTAATAAATTGTTTACGCCTTTATTATTCCTACCAAAGAGCATGACCTTACACTTTAACAGGTTGTATTCCATCTGCCACTTCTTTGCCTACCCTCCTAATCTGTCCAAATCCTTCTGCAGCCTCCCTGCCTCCTCAATACTATCTATCCCTCCACCCATCTTTGTATTTTCTGCAAACTTAGTCCGAATGCCATCAGTTCCTTCATCTAGATCATTAAAGTAAAAAGTTATGATCCCAACACTAACCCTTGCGGAACACCACTTGTCACTGACTGCCATCCTGAGAAGGGCTCTTTTAACCCCACTCTCTGCTTTCTGCTAGACAGCCAATCTTCTATCCATGCTAGTACCATGCCTCTAATACCATGAGCCCTTATCTTACCTGTGCAGCACCTTATCAGAGGCCTTCTGGAAATCCAGGTAGATAACATCAATTGGCTCTCCTTGGTCGAGCCTGCTCGTCACCTCAACAATTTTAACAGATTTGTCAGGGTGACCTCCCCTTGATGAAACCATGCTGTCTTTGCTCTATTTTACCACGGACTTCCAAACATTCAGAAATCTCATCCTTCACAATGGACTCCAAAATCTTGCCAACGATTGAGGTCAGGCTAAATGGCTTCGAATTTCCATCTTTTGCCTCTTAAATGAAGGGTTGGTGTGAAAACTCAGAGGACAACCAAGCTGTGATCAAAGTAGTGAACCATTAGATAAGTGCTGGCAGTGAAGAAGTCACTAAGGGATTGTCTGCTGAAGGTAGAGTGCTGGGAAGCAGAAAGCCTGGTTCTAAGAGAGGAAGGGTCTGGAGAGGGTGCAGCCATTTTGCAGATGGCAACAGTACCAGGACGTAGTTTTCTTGCCCTTGTTCAAGCTGATGTCATGAGTCTTCATGGGGTCTAAAATCACTTAACAACTCCTGTGGCAACTGCATACCAATGTGCCATCACCTCTCTTGAGTTGTTCTGCTGGGATAGCACATACCAGGGAGAGTGACAGTATTACCTGCTTTCAGGTTTGATTCTGGTAGTATGGCCGCATCAAACTGCTGCTTCACTAATCTGAGACAATTCTCTTAGCTTTGGCATTAACCCCTGTTATTGGTAAGGAAGACTTTGAGGGACAACAGGCTGAGTTCACCATTGTAGCTTTGGCTGCCTGGGTAAACACCAAGTGGACTGTTTAATTTTGTGGGTGACTGCATCACCAAATAAAAGTATTTAGTATTTAGAAGTATCCTTCAAGGAGGAGCCCTTAAGAAATATTTTGTCCCCTTGTAGCAGAAGCATGGGAATACCACTGCCTGCAAGTTGCCCTCTCAGTCGCAAACCATTCTGATAGGTTCATGTTGCTATTCTTTCACTGTTGCACAATCAAAAAACCAGGAACTCCCTTCCTAACAGCAGGAATGTACATGTAACGTATGGACTGCTACAGCACAAGCTGCTCGCCATCAAATAATGCCTACTCTGCTAGCAATGCCCATATCCCATGAAAGGATAATTAAAAAGATTGTTCAGAAAACAAATGTGAAAGAAAAGGTCAGTAGAACTGAAAGTTATCATTTATTAGCCCAATAAAGATTCAAGGATAGGTTCCCTAAGCTTTGGATAATAGAGTCTTGTTAATTGGTAGTAAGGATTTTGGATAACTGTCGTGCCATTGGGCTTTTTAGTTTCACTTGTCCAGCTATTTACAGACCTCCTTTGGGAGGATTATCAGTTGACTGCACAAACAAAAACCAAACAAAAGAATACATGAATAGTCAGGGAATTACATTGCAAATTCGCAAGTGGTCTCTCATTAGGCCTGACATTTTTTTTAGTACTATGCTCTGCACAGCTATTCAAACTTCTGTATGCAGCACATTCATGGACAACTATAGCAGTTTTATCCAAACTGTTCCTTTGAAAATGTTCTCTTACTCACTCAATCTGTACCATGTTGATCCACCCAGAGCTCAACTTTAAATTAAAGACCATTTATTTTTATCTCCACAACATTTCTTTCCACCCCCACCCCAATATTCAGTCTCAATGCAATCCTATGCAGGAGTTTGTTAGCTCCAGATTGGCTATGAATGGTATTCCGTTTCTGTTGTTCATATCTGAATGAAAATTGGTCATGTGGCCATTAGCAAAATAAAATCACATGGGAGGGAAAGTAAACAACCTCATCAAAAGCTTTCTGAAAATCCAAATAAACTATGACTATCGGCTCCACTTCAATCAGTTCGGTTAGCAACATCAAAAAAACTCCAGCAGGTTTAAACAGGATTTCCCATTACAAATCCATGCAAAATCAGATTATGACACAAGTGACCAATGATCATATTCATTATACCAAATTCTATCAGTTTCTCAAATACTGATGTAAGACTTACAGATGCATAATTCTACTTTTGTCTCTTTCTCCCTTCTCAAAATAGTGGGGTGACATTTGCTACCTTCCAAACTGTAGGAACCACTGTAGAATATACAGGAATTTTGGAAGATGAATGCCAGTGCAGCAACATGATTTCCATAGCTACCTCTTTCAGCACTCTGGAATGTAGAATATCAGGTTCCAGGGACTAATCAATCTGCTGTTCATTAAATTCTCCAACAGACGTTTCTAATACTATTTTTTTCTCATTTCTCATTCTCCCCTCAGACTCTAATTCTGGGAGAGTTCTTGTCTCATCCTCAGTGAAGACAGACAAAATTATTATTTAGCTTCTCTGTCATTTCTGTATTACCCATTATAAATTCTTCCAACTTGGTTTGTGAAGGACACACATTTGTCTTAGACAAAACTCGCTTTTTAGCTACTCTGTTTAAAATCTGTTTTTCTTACTTGTTTACAATCACATTCCATTCTCCCTTCATCAGTCTCTCAGTCCACCTTTACTGTATTCTAAAATCCTCCCAAAACCTCAGGTTTGTGGCTATTCCTTCTAAGCTTATACAATCCTCCACTTCCGTCATTAGTCATGGTTTACTGACATTCTTGTGCCTCAAAGGAATGTATATTATGCTGCAAACTGCGCACAAATTCTGTAAAAAACTAATCATTGACTATGTATCTAATTAAGTAACAGAATCTACCAAGTCCTGATAAAATGTGTGTACAGGTACACAATCCTTTATCTGAAACGTTCAGGACCAGCTGGTTTTCAAAATTTCGGAATAAGTGACAGTTTGACAGTGAAATTTTTAAAAAGCTTACTGAACAGCAGATTCACAGTACTACAGGCCCTGAGACAAAATTGAGGCTTGCCAATGCTGGGCCACGTCCACCCACATCGCATCTGAGTTACATGCATCGAATAGATGTGGAGCTGTGTTAACTGTGTGCACGCCAAACCACCTTGTTAACGAGAGGTGGAATTTTGGATAAAGGGTTGTCTACCTGTACCAAAATTAACAAGTGGATTAGAAAGCTTAAAGCCAGTTTAGACCCCCTTGGGGCATCACCTACATTTACAGAATTATGTGTCTCATTTCATCAAGCTGGCCATTTTTTCAGTTACATCATACTGTAAACTTATACTCCACAACCACCTGAAGCAGGAGCAGTGCTCCAAAAGCTCGTGGTTCCAAATAAACCTGTTGGACTATAACCTGGTGTGGTGTGATTTTTCACTTTGTACACCCAACATCCACTAACTGTTGTAGATAATTCTACTGATATTTTGAGATTTCTCTTCCAATCTCTGGTTTGTGATTTATTCAGTATTTCTCATCTATTAATGACACTGGTGGGAACAGTAAAGGGCAATGATTTGGCTAATGGTACTTTAGATGCATGGAAACTCTTCAAACATTATGGTGCATTCAGGGTCGGATCATTTCAAATCCTCTCAAAGAGGCTATGATAGCATTGGAGAATTCAAAATAACATCTTATGTAGCAAAAATGGGTGCCTACTTTCAAAATCAGAAGGCATTCTATTCAATTACTGGGTATCATATTATTAAATCATGTTCAAGAGAGAAAGGTAAAAGGTTATAATATTTTTTCAACATAAAATGCTACTCTTTTTCCAAGAAGATATCTGACACCTTGGATAATAGTAGCCCCTCATATCTACCTAGGAAGCTGATAGAAATTCTTATATACACTATTATAACTGCAGTATTATGAATACTCAAACAGGGAGGTAAAGCAATAGTTCTGTAGCGATGAGATTGCAGCACCATTCCAATATTTTTGTGCAAGATTAAAGAATTTTAACAATTTGAATGTTTGAGTGGCTACTTTCCAGGCCTGGTTAAGATGTACAGTATATACTGAGCATAGTGTGTTAGACTTTTAGTCCCAAGCAATTTGGGGCATATGGCTCAGCCAGAACCGGAGAGTGCAAAACAAAAGTAAACTTTTGTCTTGAACAGAAAGGAGAATCACCTGCCTGTACTCATTGCATAAATTTTCATTTTACAAAAGATGGCATTTCAGAACTACTTGCGTCCAAACCAAATGAGTTAAAGTAAGTGAGTTTCTTCAAAAGTGGCAAATGTAACTGAAATAAATGACACTACTGACAGCTAAACCAGAACTTCTTTCTTGAGTCAATATAGAGGTTTTTGATATTGCAAAATAAAACACCAATAATATAATCTTATTTATTCTCTCACATAAAGAAAGCAGAGTTGCTTCTGTTGTACCAATTGATAAAATAAACAAATGTCAATTTGAATATAAAAATACCTGAAAAGATAAAAATGACTGAAAATATGTAAATCATCAATGCTCCTTTCAAATAACACCTGCCAACACCTGGATTTATTGCATGACTGTGGTGAAATCTGTTAATCAGGGTTAACCTAATATTATTATTTCTACTCATTACAGCACATTTTATTTTTCTTCCTTAGTAAGGATTTTATGACAAGTTAAAACTAACGCAATCGCTGCTAGCACTGCAATCAGGCTGTCTGAATGATCTATTTTATGTAGGTCAAAAAAGCCAGAAATTAATTTGGATTTTGTTGCAAGAGGAGAAGTTCAAAAACAGCGATGGAAATGGTAATAAGGAGAGAAAGGCAGAGGGGATAAGAGAGCGCTTCATAGGAAAAGGGAGAGGACATTAGTTATATGATGACAACAGGTGACAAAAAGCTGAGGCAGAAGCATTTCCTACTTTTGATCAGGTAAAGAATTTCTCAGTGGAGGGAAATTGTAGGGCTGGTGGACTGGCCATGTTAAATTGTCGCATAGAGTCCAGGGATGCACAGGCTAGGTGGATTAGACATAATTAATGCGAGGTTACAGAGATAGTCATGATTTGGAGGTGCCGGTGTTGGACTGGGGTGTACAAGGTTAAAAATCACAACACCAGGTTATAGTCCAACAGGTTTGTTTGGAAGCACTAGCTTTCAGAGCGCTGCTTCTTCTTCAGGTGGGTGTGATGAATCTGATGAAGGAGCAGCATTATGTGATTTTTAACTTCACAGAGATAGGGTAGTGGAGGTGGGTCTGGGTGGGATGCTCTTCGGAGGGTAAGTGTGGATTAGATGGGCCAAATGGCTGGCTTCCACGCTGTAGGAATTCTAGGATTTGACCCTGGGGTACATCCATCATGAATTTTCACTGGTTCTGAATCTTCCTCTCAGGAGATGGGAGTGGGGTAAAGTAGGGAGCCTGTTTTAATGCTCAGGAGGACTGGAGAGAACAAAAAACCTGCCTCTGCATTATTTAGCTCGGGCAGCTGAGGTACTATTTTAAATTGACATTCATGTTACCTTATGTAGTGTACAACATATGACAACCTGAAGGGGTTTTAAACTGAGTAATTCACTGGATGACAAAATTGTAATGCCGTGTGCAAAAGCAACCCAATGTCATTGATGTTTAACTGCTGTTAGGTACTTTTATTTGTTCATTTTCTGATCTTACAACATTTTAATGCGAGAGATGATACTCAATTTTCAAATAGATGCAGAAACAATGACATTGAGGTGTCATCTCGACAACGTTTTTGTATGCTTGACATCGTAAGTCAACACTTGTTATAATGGCATCAAAACAGATAGCACAAGGTACCAGTACAGCTGGAATTTATAACTTTGCAAGCAATCCCCAGTTACTTTTACATTCTTTTGCCCAGCAATAGCACTTTTTAACAATGTTCATGATTCAGAGTATGGGGAGTTTTGATTTCAACCATGTCGCCTGGAAGCGGTCAAACAGAAGCTATATACATCAAAGAAAAATCAGATGCACCTTACACTTGACTTCTAATGACTGGCTAATAGGATGGCGCTGCGTACGTAATAAATTCTCCAAGAAGGTCTCAGATGCTTCAGCCAAACTGCCTGACTACAATATGTTGAGAGCCGGAAGCCAACACAGAAGATTATGCATTCTTCCAGATAGATCAAAGGCCAGTAAAGTGCAGTACTGCCAGAGGCTTCTCGAATATTCAATGCTGAATACGGAGAGGACTTTTAGCCCATGCAACAAATTTCACTCCCGAAACATATTTCTCTCCTTGGAGACCATCTAAAGTAAATCAGATGGTTTGAAACCTTGATAACATATCTGGTCCCAAGATGCACTTCCGACCACATATCCTTATCATTACTAAGACTACAAATTTTCACTTTCATAAGATCATTGGACTCTGTTCCCTACTTCAGTTATCTTCTGTTGAACATTTCGCCTTAAGCCTCACCTAACCATCTTGTGTCACAGATCCATGTTGTTTTCTGATTAAGCAATACCTTAATATTTAAATTCTCATTTTTGAATCTTTCATAGTCTTGCCATCCCCATATCAATCATTGTCTCTGGCCCCACAGGCTTCAGGGATACCTGCACTTCTGTAATTCTGGCTTCTTGAACATTTCCTGTTGAACTGTTACAGATTTCAGGTGGCCATGGCTTCAGAGTCCAAAGCTCCCTTTCTGAATCTCTCCATCTGTCGTAGACTCAACTGATTCATTAATGTCTTTATGGGAAGGAAATCTGCCAGTCTCACCTGGTCTACGTGCAATGCCAGACCAATAGCAATGTGGTTGACTCTCAACTACACTCCATGCCCACCACCAAGAATGGCTTAGCAACAACACTACTGATCGTGATGGTCAAGTCTAACAGGACATAGCTGCTAGTTTGGGTCAGCTATAGATGGTGATGAACTCAACAAAACAAGAAAACATACTGACCTCATCCTCACCAATTTTTTTTTTGTGGATTAGATTACTTACAGTGTGGAAACAGACCCTTCAGCCCAACAAGTCCTCACCGACCCTCCGAAGAGCGACCCACCCAGACCCATTCCCCTATGTTTACCCCTTCACCTAACACTATGGACAATTTAGCGTGGCCAATTCACCTAACCTGCACATCTTTGGACTGTGGGAGGAAACCGGAGTACCCAGAGGAAACCCACGTGCTCGCTGCAGATGCATCTGTCCATGACAGTATCAGTAAGAGTGACAACCTCAGTCCTGTGGAAACAAAGTTCCATTGTGATATTGAGAATACCCTCAATGTTTTGTGGCATGATAGTTGTGCTAAACCGGATAGACTTTGAACAGATCTAGCAACTCAAGGGCTATTAACAGCAGCAGAATTGTACTCCAGCACAATGTGCAACCTCATGGCCCAGCATATTCCCCCATTATTATCAAGCCAGGGGAAACAACCCTAATTCAATTAGGGAGTTCAGGAGGGCAAGTCAGGAACACCACCAGACATACCTAAAAATGACATGCTAACCTGGTGAAGCTCCCAGACAGGACTATTTGTGTGCCAAACAGACTAAGTAACAAGCGTTAGTCAGAGCTAAGCGATTCCACAACCAACGGATTAGATCGAAACTCTGCAGTTCCGCCCCATCCAGTCAAGAATGGTGATAGACAAAATCTACTCACTGGAAGGTGAGGCTCCATAAATATCCCCATAAATATACACAGCCCAGCATATCAGTGCAAAAGAGAAGGCAGAAACATTTACAGTAGTTTTCAGTCAGAAATGCCAATTAGATGATTCATCTCAGCCTCCTCCATTGGTCTCCAGTATCACAGATGCCTGTCTTCAGCCAATTTGACTCATTCGATATATCAAGAAATGGGTAGAGGCACTGAATATTGCAAAAGGTTCTGTGAATGCTCTGAGTTCTGTAAACACTCTGGCAATAATAGTACTGAAGACTTGTCCTCCAGAACTTGCTGAAAACCTAACCAAGCGCATCCAGTACAGCTACAACACTGGATCTACCCAGTTTGGGTTCCACCAAGGCCACTCAACTGCTGACGTCATTATAGCCTTGGTTCATACATGGACAAAACAGCTGAATTCTAGAGGTAAGGTAAGAGTAACAACTTGGCTGCATTCAACTGAGTATAGCATTAAGCAGCCCTAACAAACCTGGAATCGATGGGAATCAGGGGACAAACTCTCTGCTGGTTGGGGTCGTATCTGATGCATAGGAAGATGGTTGCGGCTGTTGGAGGTCAGTTATTTCAGCTCCAGTAGTTCCTCAGGATAATGTCTAGGCCCAACCATCTTCAGCTGCTTCATCAATGACCTACCCTCCATCACAAGTGGAGACGTTCAAATATGATTGGACAGTTTCAGCACCATTCGATTTCTCAGATACTAGAGCAGTACATATTCAAATGTGACAAGGCCTGAAAAATATCCAGCTTGGACTAATAAGTTGAAAGTAACATTCGGACCATTCAAATGTTAGGAAGAGATCATCTCCAATGAGAGACAATCTAACCACTGCCTCTGCATATTCAATTGTGTTACCATCAAGGAATCCCCATTACCAGCATACAGAGGGTTACCACTGACCAGAAATCAGTGCACTTGCCATAAGAACAGTAGCTACAAGAGCAGGTCAGAGGCTAGAAATACTGCAGCAAGTAACTCACCTCCTGACTCCCCAGAGCCTGTCCACAAGGTACAAGTCAGGTGTGTGATGGAATACTCCCCACTTGCCTGGATGAGTGCAGCTCCAACAACACTGGAGAAGCCTGACACCATCCAAGACAAAGCAGCCCACAAGCATCCACTCCCTCTTATCACCAATGCTTCAAAAGTAGCTGTGTGTACTATCTACAAGATGAACTGCAGAAATTCACCAAAGATCCTTAGACAGCACTTTCCAAACCCATAACCACTGCCATCTAAAAGAACAAGGGCAGCAGACACACAGTTACACCACCATCTGCAAGTTCCTCTCCAAGCCACTCCCATCCTGACATGGAAATAGCTCGCTATTCCTTCATAGTCACTGGGTCAAAATCCCAGAATTCCTCCCTAAAGGCATTGTGGGTCTACTTACAGCACACTGACAGCAGTAGTCCAAAACAGCAGTTCACCACCATCACCTTTACAACGGTAACTAGGGACGGGCAATCAATGCTGGCCAGCCAGCGACGCTCACGTCTCTCAAATGGGAAAAACACTTTCCTCCATTAAGACATTCCTTTAAAACTATCCTTTTGATCAACCTTGGGTCATCTGCTTTAATATCATTTTGTAGTTCATGTGTTGTATTTAATTTGATAAGATTCCTGTAATGTTGTATACATAAAAATTGCTGTTGCTATGACCAAGTTTCTGGTCACAACTTTTGGTGGATACAAGTGTATGGGATGATGAACAAAACAAAATTATTTTAGTGCAGGAGTAGAAAAAGTCATCCTATTGTTCATTCACTTCTTTCTTCCGTTAGTGAGAAATAATAGTCACTATACAATGCATGCAAAGTGCATGTAATAATTCATACAGATAACAGACAGCAATCTATATGGATAGAAAGAGATTTTACGAGATGGAGTCAGAAGAAACAAATTTATGCATTAATACTATGGGCAGATACAATCACGACAGCATCATAAGACTAAACATTTGTTGTCAGAGCACTGACTTGTTCAAAATACTGCCGGAGTGGTCAACACAAAATGAGATATTTTAACCACTAAGAGGGAGAAAATAATGACAAAAGATACAGAAGACAAGCTAGTCTTCAACTGAATTTCAATATATTGAGGACACTAATAACTAGCAGCTTATGATCATTGAAAGCATGGAATAATAGCTAAAATGATGATGTTGGGCATGGAGAAGCAAAAACTTTTCACAAAAGTTTTGCTCAATGCATTGAATTAACCATTTAATAATAGTGTTCACATGAATACTCCATATGAAAGTGCTAATGAAAAAGGAGCACACAGAAAAAAAAATCTCCATTTTGATACCATTTTTATCAACTTTTATTCTATTTTACTGCTTTTAACTTTATAATTGTAGAAAATGCAACATAGTTGCAAGAAAATCTAGATTGATTCAGCTTGACACTGTATTGTCACAAGTTGTTTTCAAGAATGGGTTTTTGATGGTGCATTGTTTGCTCCAGAGGTAAAAGAAAATGTAGAAATTAGTTCAATAAATAGCTGTTCCTCAATATTAAAAAAAACATCTGTTATAAATTTTAGGTCTTGTTCAGATATTTTCCCTTATTCAACATCACAAGCTTATCTTATGAGCATCTTCTATGATCTGACTGTACTGATGATGTGACCTGAGGCTATTTAGCGATTCACCATGTGCATTGGATTCTAAGATCCTCTATGTGCCCCTGTGCATTTTTCTTCTGAAACCAGTCTACCCAACACTCTAGTGAGATGATGTCATTAAAAACACACTTGTGTATTTTGCACATAAACAAATGCAACACAAATTACAAAGAATTCAATCTGTTTTCTAGTACTGTCCAAATATACCATAAGAAATGCATTATGCAAACAATGGGGGAGCTGGTAGTATAGTGACAATGTCACTTGGCTAATCATACAGAACTTCAGGTTACTGTACTGGGGACATGTTTAAATTTCACCATAGTAGAAAGTGAAGTTTGAATTGAATTCAATTTAATCAAAATCTGGAATAAAACAAAAAAAACTAACCCAATAGCAACCATATAAGCGTTAATGATTGATGTAATTTGCCCTCTAGAGAAGGGAACCTGTCATCTTTGGCGGCATCCTGATGAAGGGCTTTTACCCGAAATGTTGATTTTCCTGCTCCTCGGATGCTGCCTGACCTGCTGTGCTTGTCCACCACCACTCTAATCTTGAGCCTATCATCTTTACCTGGTCTGGCCAACATGTGACTCCAGACCCAGAGTAATGTGGGTGAATCTTAACTGCCATCCAGACAATTAGGGACAGATGATAAATGTTGGCCTAGCCAGCAATGCTCATATTAACAAATTAACACATCTGAACATATTAAAAAGAAAGAAACTTTGCTCTAAAAGTAAACTTTGATGGTGTGAAAATTTTCTTTTTTTCGGTTTTTTAAAATGTCGTCAAGTTAACATTGTCTTATGTTGATCTGAAATAGAGAAGCATTGGAAGTGA
Organism: Chiloscyllium plagiosum; assembly: GCF_004010195.1. Taxonomy (NCBI): domain Eukaryota; kingdom Metazoa; phylum Chordata; class Chondrichthyes; order Orectolobiformes; family Hemiscylliidae; genus Chiloscyllium; species Chiloscyllium plagiosum. The sequence continues at coordinate 16,883,410 of NC_057731.1, forward strand.
TGGCATAGTGGAGAGAATGTTGGATTGGCAACACTATAGGTTTGATTTCAGCTTATCTGCTGTGAGACCAATTCCAAGTTTGGTGCAGTTTATTTAAGAGTGGTTGCTGTGTAGTGACAGTATCATTATCTCTGGACCCAAAGGCCTGGATTCAAGAACCACCTGATCCAGTGTGTCACAGCACATCTGAACAGGTTGATTTAAAAATATCCAAAACTATACAGATAACTGCCGGCAACCATTCACACGGCCTCCTTTGCTCCATGCTCGGAATTGAATTTGTTTAGCTGTCATCTTCCCTACCTGTGGAATCTGTATGTCCATGTTCAGTTTATCTAGTTCAATGTTATGCATGTTATCGACCAGCTGCAAGACATTTGTCAATCCAGTGTACAGTCCAGACTTAAGTGCTAATATCCTTTTGAGATTTGTAGGTTTGATAATAGTTGCCAATGCAATGGATTCCATTCACTTGTTTAAGCTCTGACTACTCAATGAAACAGAAGGATCTTGGTGTGTGCGTGCGTGTGCATGAGCAGCACCTCAATGACTGATGCATAGATTATTGTAGTTCCTCCATAGACAACCCACAGCATTGGTTTTCCACGCCAGTAAAATTCAGCATGTTGTAGCTAATGTCTCCCTTACAATATTAAGATGCTACAGAAAAATGCACTGAACCAGGGAGGTTGAGATAGCCATCTCAACCTCCCTGGTTCAGTGCAAAATAATTCAAAGTACTGAATTTGGTACTGGCTTGGTTGTAGGAGTTGCTGAAAAGATTAAATATCTGAAGTATACCTATGGGCACAGCTTCAGATTTTCTGTTGGCACTCTTTGGTGTCACCCTCAGTCCATGCAGTTGCAGTCTGTGTAACATCACTGCCAAAGGCTTTGTATAATAGCTTCATACTTAAAAGTTTATTTCATGCAGCAGTCTGGTGTCCCTGGATGAAATAAAAGGCCAGTGACCCAAAAGAGTGCTCAGAAAGACTTCAGTGCCTCACTCACAACCCAAGTTGAGCCAAGTGGGATGGCAAGCGCAGCCATTGAAATGCTGAGTGAAAGATAGCAATAACCAGTAGGTAATTTATATTTCCACAACAGGTTCGTTATTTCACTTCTAGTATGATCAGAATGCACAATGGTGTCTACTGCACTGACATTTTGTTCAAGTGTATTGGCAGGCGATAACACTGTTTTGAGAAAGCTTACTTCCATAGCCCTCAACCCACCCGTGGTTTCCATAAGACAGTAGAATTATTTGGCTGAACGGGTAGCTTGATTCCAGAGTACCAGGGAGTGTTTACATGCTAGTGAGTCTATACATTGCATATTGTGGGGCCAAATCTACTCCAGATTCCTCTAAAACTGGCTCTTTTCCAGTTTCGATGTGTTGTCACAAGGCCTCGGATGGAGACCATGGGTACTGACAGGGTGAGACCTACACATTTGGCTGTCTCTTTCACATTGCTGTTAGTCAGTAATGTGGACTGAAAATTGGAAAGAATTTAACACAAAAAAGAAACAAACACATCAACTCTTCTCAACCACAAACTGCATGCCTTTTTTCAACCTGTTAAATATACACAGGAAATTAGTGCTTCTCTAAAGAGGAAGGATGGTATGCACAGTTTGTTCTTAATTGGCACCTCAGTCACTCAATCATACAACTGTTCCAACTTCCACGAGGTACATGTGCTGTCCTGTCAATGATCACTGGGAGTCCGGAACTAGAAGGCATAGGTTTAGGGCGAGAGGAGAAAGATATAAAAGAGGCCTAAGGGGCAATGTTTTCATGCAAAGGGTGGTACGTGTATGAAATGAGCTGCCAGAGGAAGTGGTGGAGGTTGGTACAATTGCAAAATTTAAGAGGCATTTGGATGGATATATGAATAGGAAGGGTTTGGAAGGATATGGGCCGGCTGCTGGCAGGTGGGACTAGATTGGGTTGGGATATCTGGTCGGCATGGATGGGTCTGTTTCTATGCTGTACATCTCTATGACTCTAAGTCCTTACTTTGTCTAAATAGGTGTGCGCACGTATGTCTCTATTAAATCAGACTCAAATTTTTCCAAGGCCATAGAGACGAAAAAACTTCCCAGTTTGTTGCTGAAGTTCATGCATTCTGTATGGGGCTTCGGAATTATGGTCATACTCAGAGGGCAATAGAGAAATACAAGTAAGTAAATAGAGTGTATCATAGTCTGATGATGCAGTTTGACCATTTCAGAATTGTGTTTTTCAATGAATAACCAGCTTTTTAAACAGTAAGCAGACATTGACGGCAGAGTTGGGGTATAACAAACCTAGGTCATTCTACTCAAGGGATGCATTGCACTTTTAGCTTAGTGTAAGCAAAGTTATATTGCTTTTATATATGCATGTTTATATTTTTATTTGGGACTAGAATGTCTTAACAGGGCAATTAAGCATTCACAAACTAAAATCAGATGCGCTACAAGCATCCTTTTTCTTAGCTTTATTGCTTCATCATTTTAACTTGGAGAGTAATGGTTCAGGAAGAGGGACCACCAATACCATCACGAGGTGAATTGGCTGAACAACAGATGCTGATTTTGCCAGTTACCTCTGCATCTTGAGAACTTAGAACAAGCCAAGGAATTTGGGCTGGATTTCACATAAAACTCACTGCACCAAATTTATGCACGACTGATGATCCTGTGAACTTGAACAGTCATTGAACACAATTTTATGCCAGCATCATACTTCAATTTCCGGTGTTTTTCAAATACTTTTGCTGTCCCATGTTTCTATTAATCTGTGCTTCTAATTGTTATTGCTTCCTTCTGCTTCAGTTGTTAGCTCTTTCTTTTCCTGGGTGATGACTGGTACAGCGAGAAGTGTTCAGGAGGATGTGGAGTCCCCGGATTCCCTTCCGATTGGTGATACTTCTCTTTGCTCCCATTCTTTGTCCTCTTCCCTCCATTTCTTCACTAACTGGCTCCCCTGCCCACAAAGTTTCCCTTCTCTTTGATCTTGTGTTACTTAATCAGTTCCTTTTATCTGCCTTACTACTTTACCACTCATGTTGCCCTTCAATTTCCATTCCTTATGCTCCTCTCTCCCTTGCTTACAAACTCACTCATCTATCATTCCCATCTCCTCTTTATCACTTTTCCCTCTCCCTTGCTTGCTCACCACGGGTTCTCAGACTCAGTCCGGAAAACAAACTGCTCTCATCAGTCCAACTCAACAAAAACACTGGGATTTCAGTTCAGTCATAATCAAAGTGCTGTAAATTACCTGCCTGTATTTTGTTTACTTTTCTCGATTAATATAAACTTAACATAAACTACATTAAATGCATATAGTCTGCAGTCTTTTCAAATCTGCATCAGGGGTAGGAAATGCCACGTTTTGTCTATTTAAATACTCAGCAGTAATGAAACATTATATTAAGTAATTTCTTCACAAGCTACATTTCAATAGAGACAAGGGTGACAATTTCATGCGCCAGAAAGTAAGCACAGAATTTTACCAAGCAGCACTTTAACTGTATATGAGAAGCAAAATAAGTCAAAATTGATTGGAGGATTGCGGATGTAGCATTAGCTACATCCGCAAAAACAAAATGAGATTGTGCTACAATTATATTTTTAAAGTTACAGCATTAATCTAAAATGTCCTGAAAACCCAGTGAACTTTAGTGTCTTCATTCTTCCTAAAGTGTCAGGTACAACATAAAATAAATACCTGAGCCATGCGGGATATACCCAAGGTTACTACAGAAAGCGAGGGAAGAGATTGGTGCACCTTTGGCAATGATCTTTGCATCCTCACGGTCTAATGGATAGTGCCAGATGATTGGAGAGTGGCAAGTGTTATTCCCTTGTTCAAGAAAAGGAATAAGGATAATCTGGGAATTACAGAACAGTCAGTCTTGTGTGGTGTGCAAAGTATTGGAGAGGATTGAGAGACAGGATTTATGATTACTTGGAAAACCATAGTTTGATTGGAGATAGTCAGCATGTGAGGGGCAGATTTTGATTGTGAGGGACAGGTCATGCCTCACAAACCTGACTGAATTCTTCGAGGTGTGACAAAACATGCTGAAAAAGGTAGTGTAGTGGATGTGGTGTACATGGATTTTAACAAGGCCTTTGATAAAGTTCCCCATGGTAGGCTAATTTAGAATGTGAGGCAGCAGGAGATACAGGGAAACTGATCTGCCTGGACACTGAATTGGCTGGCCCATTGAAGACAGAGGGTGGACGTAGATGGAAAGTATTCGACCTGGTGCTTGGTGACCAGTGACTTTGCACAGGGATTGGTTCTGGGACCTCTACTCTTTGTGATTTTTATAAATGACTTGGATGAGGAAATGGAAGGGTAGGTTAGCAAGTTTGCCGATGACACACAGGTTAGTGGAGTTGTGGATCATGTGGAGGGCTGTTGTAGTGTGCAATGGGACACTGTCAGGATGAAGAACTGGGCTAGTAAGTGGCAGATGGAATTCAACCTAGAAAAGTGTGAAGTGATTCACTTTGGAAGGTCGAATTTGAATGCAGAATACAGGGTTAAAGGCAGGATTCTTGGCAGTCTAGAGGAACAGAGGGATCTTGGGATCCATGTGCATAGATCCCTCAAAGTTGCCACTCTGGTTCATAGGGTTGCCAAAAAGACATACGGTTGGCTTTCATTCGCAGGGGGATTGAGTTTAAGAGCCATGAGGCCATGTTGCAGCTCTGTAGAGTCCTGGTTGGACCATACTTAGAATTTTGTTCTGTTCTGGTTGCCTCATTATAGGAAGGATGTGGCAACTTTAGAGAGGGTGCGGAGGAGATTTACCAGGATGCTGCCTGGATTGGAGGGCATGTCTTATGAAGAAAGGTTGAGGGATCTAGGGCTTTTCTCATTGGAGTGAAGAAGGATGAGAAGTGACTTGATAGAGGTGTACAAGATGGTGAGAGGCATAGATAGAGTGGATCGCCAGAGACTTTTTCCCAGGGCAGAGATTCTATCACGAGGGGGCAAACTTTTAAGGTAATTGAAGGAAGGTTTAGGGGAGATGTCAGAGGTGGGTGCGTAGAGTGCACTGCCAGCAGTGCTAGTACAGTCAGATACATTAGGAGAATGTGAAAACTGCAAATGCTGGAGACTGGATTCAAAATTGTGGTGCTGGAAAAGCATAGCAGGTCAGGCCACAACCGAGGAGCACGAGAGTGACATTTCAGGCATAAATACTGCATATGGAGGAGGTAGTATTAGGCAAGAACTTTCATAGGGCCAACATCTTCCAATAAAGATAAAGTATGGGACCAACAAATCCAGCAAACTCTTGGATATTGAAGGATATACAGCATTGGACGAAAAGAAAAAGGGAGGTTGATGGCAGATATGGAGGACTCAAAACAGCAGAACCCCGAGGAGTAGGGATGTGCAAGGGGGTACTTAAAAGAAACTAGGAGAGAAAAAAGGGGGCATGAAAGGATGATAGCAGGCAAAATAAAGGAAGATCCTAAGTTATTTTACAAGTACATTAAGGAGTGCAACAAGTGGCAATAGGTCTGCATCTAGCTCTCTGCTGGTCCAAATCCTGCAACAAATTTCCCATTATCATCACTATAGAAAGGTTTTCAGGGGCTGCAGTATTTTGATGGATGCAGAGAATTAGGGCAAGCCATTTGTTGGTCACACTGGCACACTTTAGTAGACATGTTGGGTTTAGACTTCTTTGTAAATAAATACTGGTAGACTTAACTAAAATTTCAAAAACTGAACAGCAGAAAATATCTGAAGTACAAACGTATCACTTTATTTTGAGTTCAAATAAGTTTCCAATTTATCTGAACAATAAGTAATTGTTTCTCCGTGAAGCAAATGGATGATTTAACCAGGGCAATTTTTAATTGAGCACATTCTTTATAAATCAGAGGCATGCAGAGTTTGATTATAACTTAATGAATAACTTAATATGACTTAGAAATTAAATAGTCATAGTCCATTCATCAAGACACTCTAAACACACATTTAATGCTCAGTTCAAGTTCTAACATTACTTAAATAAACCTGAAACTGTTCACTTATTTTACAGTTTTATCAGTTAAATTTAAACAGTGCCTTTAAAATTTCTGGTTGAATGGTAATAACTAAAAGTCCTATTGTTTGGCTTTGGGTTCAAGGATGTATTTGTCTTCTAGAGTAGTTGTTTATAGTGATGGGTCATGTGTGACAAGAAAAAAAGTGCTAATCAGAGAAAGTACAGGCAATATGAGAAGTCAAAGAGCGAGAGAGGTCTACAGCACAGAAAAAAGGCCCTTCGGCCCATTGACTAAATTTTTAAAAAAAAAGCAAACTCATTCACAAGCTAAGCCATTCCTAATTGCCCATGTTGCTTTGGGTTTGCAGTACATGTATGCCAGACCAGGTAAGGACTACATTTTTTTTCTCTAAAGGGGAATTAGTGAACCAGATGTGTTTTTCCAACAATTGACAAAGATTTGAATGTCACTATTAGACTCTAAGTTCCTGATTTTTAAAAATTGAATTCTACTATCTGCTATGGAGGTTTCAAACCCGTATCCCCAGAACATTACTTGGGTCTCTAGATTAACAGTCTAATGACATACCACTAGGCCATCACCTCTTCTCTGCTCAGAATACTCTAGCTGTGACCTAAATAATGTTTTATACAGTTCCAGCATAACTTCCCATTCTAAAATTTTGTCTAAGAAAGGTAAGTATCATATGCCTTAATCATTTTATTTACCTGTTCTGCTACCTTAAATCGACTGGTGGGCATGCAAAAAGTCCCTGTGATTCCGTGCTTCCCTGTGCATCATATATTCTCTTAGCTGATTTGTCTTGCCAAGTATATCACTTCATTTATCCAGACTGAATTCTATTTGCCAATGATTAGCCCATCTATATCATCCTGTAGTCTAAGGCTATCCTCCTCTCTATTTATCACCCCACCAATTTTTGTACCATCTGTGAACTGACTGGATCAACCCTCCTACATTCAAGTCTAAATCATTTATATATACACACCACAAACAGCAAGGATCCAACTGGACACAGGTTTTGAATCACAAAAAACCCTTGACAATCCTTTGCTTTCTGCCCCTAAACATGTCTGCATCCAATTAACTAACATTTTCTTGGATCCTCTGTGATCTAACCTTCATGATCAGTCTCCCATTTGGGACCCGACCTTGTTGAAGTCTAAGCACACGACACTCATCTACACACCTGGTTATCTCTTCAAAAAATTCAGTCAAGTTTGTTAGGCATAAACTTCCCTTAACAAAGCCATGCTGACTAATCTTGATTTAATTCCTGCTTCTCAAAGTGCAGATTAATTCTGTCCCTCAGAATTGCTACAACTAGTTATTCCCACCACTGGAGGTTAGACTGACTGACCTGTAGTTTCCTGGTTTATCCCTTCCTCCCTTCTTGAATAATGGTATCACATTGGTTGTCCTATAGTCCTCTGACATTACCTACAACCAGAAAGGAATTGAAAATTATTGGCAAATCCTTTGCTATTTCTTCCCTTGTCCCCCTCAAAAGCCCTCATGATTTATCTACTTAAAAGCCGACCAGATAAAATCAGAACATCCTCTCTGTCTATGCTAATTTATTTAGTATACGCACACAGTCCTTCTCCCGGATTTGTATACCAACATTGTGTCAGTATTCACTAGTGAGAGGGATAAAGTATTCGCTTTAGAATCCTACCTATGCCCTCTGACTCCATACACAAATTACCACAGGGTCCTTAATGGCCTATTCTTTCCCGACTGACCCTTTAACCTTAAATGTACTTGTAAAATAACTTAGGATCTTCCTTTATTTTACCTGCCATTATCCTTCTATGGCCCCTTTTTTCCTCCCCTAGTTTCCTTTAAGTACCTCCTTGCATATTCCTACTCCTCTCAGGGTCCTGCTCTTGGCATGTGGCATAAACCTCCTTTTTTCTTTTCATCCAGTCCTGTATATACTTTGATATCGAAGAGTTTGCTGGATTTGTTGGTCCCACACTTTATTGGAAGATATTGGCCCTATGCTTCTGCTACCCTCGTGGATGCATCCCACTGCTCTTACACAGATTTACCTACAAGTACCTGCTCAAAGTCCACTGTGGCTGAATCATACGGCATCTTATTAAAATCAATCTTCCCTCAGTTTGGAACTTTCTTAACCTGCCACATTCAACGATGTGTTCACATTCACTCCAGGTGTCTCTGCTCCTGCACCACTTTTACAATGATTCACCTGATGAAGGAGTGATGCTTCGAATGCTAGTGTGCTTCCAATTAAACTGTTGGACTTTAACCTGGTGTTGTGTGATTTTTCACTTTTACAATGTTATCTTTTACTTTGCATTCATGCTCCTTGTTTTTTTCTTGGCCGAAATGCATTGCTTCACGCTACATTATATAAAATTTCACCTCTGATATATCTGCTCTCACCACCAGACAGGTCAGGAGAAGAACTACACCCTGAAATAGTTCACAAAAAGAAAATTCAATGCTATTCACAAATGATATAGGTAATTATAGTAGGTCTCTGCTGGGGTCATTAATTTATTATTTCCAAACACTGCACTATTATTTATTGCAGTTTACATTTTTTTTGGGAAAAGTAATAATTTTTTCACCATACGTTCTCAGATAGGAAATATATTTTACATCAAATTTCAAAAAATGACTGTTTATTTTCATTCTGCATATGGCAATACATTTAGAACTGACTGAACCAGAATGACAGAACTTCTAAGACATGCAAAAGTATATTTCACAATTAATTTTCTTCAATTTCTAAAGCTTGTACAGAGTATTGTACAGGAACCGTGGACACCAACTCTCAGGTCTTCCCAATTATTTGAACAAATATTCCCCAAAATGGCATCTGCTTGTGCTCAACACATTGGAATAAACGGATTGGCTGAACATGGACTGCAATTTCCTCTCAACAGCCATACACGAATTAACATCCCTCAGAGATCTTGTGATGAGTCAAGAGAAATCATTGCTGGGTGACGAGGTGGGTTCACACTTTCCACAAAATGCATCTCATGCTGACGAGGTTCAGCCATGATCAGCACCCAAGTAAATCCGGCTCAAAATGAAGGACCTGACCAAATTCTACATATCTGAGATACAACACATGATGCAGAGATGCCATTTTCTAAACCTGCAACCAGGACCTTCAATTACTCATCCAAATCAACTTTCTTTATACACTGAAAATCTTGAAGATCAAGTGTGGTAGCAGACTACTTTCATTGCTCTAAAAATTGATCTCAAAGATTTAACTATTTTGGCTCCCTACCTTTGCCAAAAAAATTATAGAAAATTTGTTCATTGACAGTGGGCAGTAAATATTGGTCTTCCCTCTGTCACCTGCAGCCAGAGGACGTGTGGTGAGCTACCTCCTTGAACTGCTACTGTCCATGTGGTGTAGGTACATTACAGTGCTGTGAAGGATGTAGTTTCAGATTTCTGACCTAGCGACAGCAATTTACCTCCAAGACAGGATGGCATTTGAAACTTGGGGGAGAAACTGGAAATGGTGGTGCTCCCATTTTGTCTGCTGTCCTTATTCTTTGGAGTGATAGAGGTTGATAATTTTCAAGGTGATTCTGTGAACTTATGCTCAATTGTATCGTTAGCTTTACATACTGTTGTCCCTGGGCACAGGCACTGGAGTGGAGTGGATGACAGCTCAGGTGCCAGGCATGTTGATTAGGTGGGATTGCTTGGTCAGGACAGTGTTGAGATGCTTCAGTTTCATTGGAGCTGCAATTATCGAAGCACGTGGGTGGACCTAAATTTGGATTTGAGCCTGCTTGAGGATATGGCTGAAGAGCTTCAGGGCAGAGGAGAGGACTTGGGGAGCACAGCGAGAGAGAGACTCATTGAGATCTTTGTAGAGAGAGGAGGAGAACCTCTACAAGGTAGGCATCCTTGGAAGAGGCTTCACAGTAAGGCTGAAATCTGCTGAGAGACAGTGAGGTCTGCAGATGCTGGAGATCCGAGTTGAGAGTGTGTTGCTGGAAAAGCACAACAGGTCAGGCAGCATCCGAGGAGCAGAAAAATCGACATTTTGGGCTGGAGCCCTTCATCTGATACTGAAAAACATCATTCAAGTATTGCCACTCATCAAGTGGATTGAATATACGAGTAAGCAGTGCAGAAATGTAATGTTTGGTTGAAACACAAAGGATTCTGTAGACAGATGGCTCTCCTTTGCTGGAACTGGAAGGTTGCTTGTATGGATGAACCTGACACATGTGCAAGCCCTCAACAACAAAAACCTTAAATCAGCCAAGTCCAACCCAAAATTAAGTTTTGTAACCAGTATTGATCGCATTAACTGTCTGTATTTATATTTAATATTAAAATTCCAAAGTTTTCCGAGGACCAAAAATTAAATGATTTCAAAAGGATATCAAACCACAAAAGAGAATGTTAGAGCAAATAACTGAAAGCTTTCAAATGTAAAAGAGCATCTTAAATGTAGAAAATGCGTTAGCAAGCTGGAAAGGTTACTGGAGGCAATTCCAAAGCTTCGGCGTTTACAGCTGAAGGCACAGCTGTCAGTAGTGGGCAGTTTACAACTGGGAATTTTCAGGAGGCCAGAAGTGAAGGGATTTTAAAATCAAATAATGCTTAACCAGAAGTCAATGTAGCATGTCAAAACAAGGATGATAAGTATCTAAACTTTGTGCAACTTATTGTGTGGACAGCAGGTTTTGGATGACCTCAAAGTTTATGGAGGATAAGGTAGAACGTCAGCCAAGAGTGGCTGGAATGACGAAGTTTAGATTACAACTAAAACAGCACAAAGGCAAATGAACTCACACAAACTGGGGTCATTATATCTCAAAAACTCAAGCTTTCAAATACACTTCTATCAGAGGAACTAAATCATTAGAAGCGTCATCTAATTTTGTTCAAAAAAGTGCCATTAAGTCTCCATTTTTTGTGTAAGCTTGCATTTAGCATATGATCCAGTTATTATGGATGCATTTCACTTGAATGATTAGTAAAAATGTGGACACTAAATTAATTCTCAATTAAGTTAATTAAATGGAACAACTATAATCATCAACTTTACAAGTCACAATGATTTGCCTGCAGCAAACACAATTGAGGTATTTATAGAACAAGACCTTGTAACTTTAACCTTGAAAATTAAGTGCTTGAAAAGCTTGTTTGAGACAGCAGGAGCAGTAAGACGTTTTACAGTTCTTAAAGCACAAGCAAACTAAATATGTCAAATGAATTATCAATGACACTTTGGATACATAAAGATACAACTAAAAAAAATAAGATTTGAAACATGAATTTCAAAGTTATTTCAGATGTGCTTCACATTTATTGAGTATGAAAGCATCTATTATTCCTCAAAAAGTGCTGTTCTGACCTTGAGAACAAGGAGTGTAAGGAGGAAAGAGAACAGTTGGATTTGAAAGATATTGCTATAAGCAAAATTACATTCTTTTCATGGATGTAAGTTTGCTCACTAAGCTGGAAAGTTCATTTTCAGACGTTTCATCACCGTACTAGGTAACATCATCAGTGAGCCTCCTGTGAAGCACTGGTGGTATGGCCCACGTTTTATTTATGTGTTTAGGTTTCCTTAGGTTGGTGATATCATTTCCTGTTCTTTTTCTCAGGGAGTGATAAATGGGATCCAAGTCAATCTGTTTGTTGATAGCGTCCCAGTTGGAATGCCATGTTTCTATAAATTCTCGCGCGTGTCTGTTTGGCTTGTCCTAGGATGGATGTGTTGTCCCAGTTCCTTATCTGTATGTAAGGATACCAGTGAGAGAGGGTTATGCCATTTTGTGGCTAGTTAATGTTCATACATCCTGGTAGCTAGTTCTCTGCCTGTTTGTTCAATGTAGAGTTTGTTACAGTTTTCCCAAGAACTGTAACAAACACTACATTGGACAAACAGGCAGAAAACTAGCCACCAGGATACATGAACATCAACTAGCCACCAAAAGACATGACCCATTCTCACTATTATTTTTACATACCGATAAGGAATGACACCACTTTGACTGGGACAACACATCTAACCTAGGACAAGCCAAACAGAGACACGCGTGAGAATTCCTAGAAGCATGGCATTCCAACCGGAATGCTATCAACAAGCACATTGATTTGGATCCCATTTACCACCCCGAGAAAAAGTACAGGGAATGACATCACCAACCCAAGGAAACCGAAACACAAATAAAAAGGAGGCCATACCACCAGTCCTTCACCAGAGGCTCACTGATGATACTGGGCAAGGTAATGAAACATCTGAAAATGAACCTTCCAGCTCAGCAAGCAAACTTACATCCAAAACCTCAACCTGAGCTACAAATCTTCTCAAAACTCACACATTCTTTTCATCTTCTGGCTATTATGCAATATCAAATGAAGTGGATGCAGCCTTACAGAAAGGTGTATTCACAGACAAATGTAAAAACAAGTATAGTCAATTAACAATCATCTATGCGCCATCTAGAACCTCATACGCCTATCTTTGGAAAACAGCAAATACCATTTAAACCACTTTCATAAATGTAATTTAAGAAATACAACAGTTGACCAAAAAAGTTCACCTTGAAACGAGAAAAAAAATAAAACTATCCATGAGAGTAATCGTCGAATTATTTTTATACTACGTTTTAAGGTTAAATTTATGGGGCTCAGAGGGGGTGCAGAATGTTCACATGGGGGAGAGGGGCCAGCAAGAGGTCATTGTCCACATTGGAACCAAAGATATAGGAAGAGAAAAGGTTGAGATTCTGAAGGGAGATTACAGAGAGTAAGGCAGAAATTTAAAAAGGACATGAAGTGATGAGTGATTCAAGTAGAATGGCTCCAATCAAACACAATTTATCGTGAATAAATGATTTGGGATAAAAATGCCCTCTGACAATATCTTGTGTAATTTAGTCTTGATTAAGATTGTCTGAGGACATATCAGTTCTCCTACTCTCTGGAGCCATGTCGATGTAGTTTCACCGATTACCTGCTAAGGAAGGGGGAAGAAATCTATTGCTTTTTAGGTCAAAATATTGAAATACAGAGCCACATTATAAATATTTCTGGCTCATGAAGACTGTGGCACATCAATCTCTTGCTAAAGTTTGAGATTCTCCTGGAGAATGGTGAGAAACAGGATCCCATTGAAATAACACCACAGAGGCCGGTATCCCATCACTAAGTCACCCATTATTTACAAGTGGAAAATCATTGACACTGATCTAGCTCCATCACAGCCAGCTCTCAGAGTGAACTGACACTCCTGTTTATAACTGTCAGTCCAGGCTTCCTGATTGGACCAGGTGAATAGCCCCAAACAGGGAACTCATATTCTGTGAGGTCCACCTGGCTGACTTTGCTATAATCATTATATCCCTCCCCATCTGAGTCCAAGGACAAGGGCTGGTTCATTTTTTGTGTAGCTCCTCCTAGGGTGTTTTAGCACCAGCTCAGATTCTTCCAACTCTGGCTCCATCTGGGCGGTGTGCAATGCACGGTGCTCCTTTCTTATGTCCAGAGCATCTCGGAAGAGGCCTAACAGGGAAGGCAGATGAACTCAGGGCATGATTAGGAACATGGGACTGGGATATCATAGTAATTACAGAAACATGGCTCAGGGATGGGCAGGACTGGCAGCTTAATGTTCCAGGGTACAAATGCTACAGGAAGGATAGAAAGGGAGGCAAGAGAGGAGGGGGTGTGGCATTTTTGATAAGGGATAGCATTACAGCTGTGCTGAGGGAGGATACTCCCAGAAATACATCCAGGGAAGTTATTTGGGTGGAACTGAGAAATAAGAAAGGGATGATCACCTTATTGGGATTGTATTATAGACCCCCTAATAGTCAGAGGGAAATTGAGAAACAAACTTGCAAGGAGATCTTAGCTATCTATAAAGAATACTAGGGTGGTTATTGTAGGGGATTTTAACTTTCTAAACATAGACTGGGACTGCCATAGTGTTAAAGGTTTAGATGGAAAGGAAGTTGTTAAGTGCGTACAAGACAACTTTCTGATTTAGTATGTGGATGTACCTACTAGAGAAGGTGCAAAACTTGACCTGCTCTTGAAAAATAAGGCAGGGCAGGTGACTGAGGTGTCAGTGGGGGAGCACTTTGGGGCCAGCGACCATAATTCTATTAGTTTTAAAATAATGATGGAAAAGGATAGACCAGATCTAAAAGTTAAAGTTCTAAATTGGAGAAAGGCCAATTTTGACGGTATTAGGCAAGAACTTTCGAATGCTGATTAGAGGCAGATGTTCGTAGGTAAAGGGACAGCTGGAAATGGGAAGCCTTCAGAGATGAGATAACGAGAATCCAAAAAAAAGTATATTCCTGTTAGGTTGAAAGGAAAGGCTGGTAGGTATAGGGAATGCTGGATGACTAAAAAAGGGTAGGGTTTGGTTAAGAAAAAGAAGGAAGCATATGTCAGGTATACACAGGATAGATCGAGTGAATCCTTAGAATAAAGAAAGTATGAGTATACTTAAGAGGGAAAGCAGGAGGGCAAAACGGGGACATGAGATAGCTTTGGCAAATCGCATTAAGGAGAATCCAAAGGGTTTTTACAAATATATTAAGGACAAAAGGGTAACTAGGGAGAGAATAGAGCCCCTCAAAGATCAGCAAGGCGGCCTTTGTGTGGAGCCACAGAAAATGGGGGAGATACTAAATGAATATTTTGCATCAGTATTTACTGTGGAAAAGGATATGGAAGATATAGACTGTAGGGAAATAGATGGTGACATCTTGCAAAATGACCAGATTACAGAGGAGGAAGTGCT